>NW_027497067.1:0-131777 GCF_021521415.1 Bidens hawaiensis | reverse complement strand
TTGATATCCATGATCTTCCATGCGATAGCTTTCTTATGGTTCTTGAGAACCTTAAGAGGTTCGTCTTTCTCTTCTTTAGAAAGGTGAGATGAAATAATTACTGGAAGTTGAGAGTCTTTCCGAGAAAGGCATACTCGAGATGGTTTGGGAGTTCTTTTAATTCTAAGGCTGGTGGTTCTTTGATCGATGGTTTTGATTTTTCATTACATTTGGTGATCTCACATACTACTTCTGATGTTTCTTGATTGTTACTGATAGTATCGAGATTATCGTGTTCTAAAGCCAGTTTAGTGTTTATATCAGTCAAGATTTGTGTTTCTAATGGTTTGTTGATGGAAGATTTTCGCACATAGCAACTCACGATAGAATCAATGATGTCGACACAGTACAATGTGTCATCGTGATGTTGCGGATGTTGCATGGATTTTCCTATATCAAAAGTGATAGCCTCGTCATTAACCGTTAGAGTGAGTTTGCCGGTGCAAACATCTATGATAGCCTTTGCAGTGGCTAAAAAGAGTCTTCCTAAAATCAGAGGTACACTTTTGTCTTCCTCCATATCTAGAATCACAAAATCTACTGGGAAAACAATTTTGTCAATTTTAACAAACATGTTTTCAACAATGCCCCGAGGATATTTAACAGACTGGTCAGCTAACTGAATGCTCATGTGGGTGGGCTTTGGTTCTCCTATTCCTAGTTTTTCAAAAACCGCATATGGCATTAGGTTGATACTTGCTCCTAGGTCGGCCAGGGCATTGCTAACAGACAAATTTCCTATGAGACAAGGGATAGTAAAGCTCCCTGGATCGGTCATTTTTGTTGGTAGCTTGTTTTGGAGGACTGCTGAACATTCTTCACTCAGGGTGACCTGTGATAGTTCCTCCAGTTTTCTCTTGTTTGTTAGTACTTCTTTGAGAAACTTGGCATATTTTGACATTTGAGCGATGGCTTCGATAAATGGTATGTTGATGTGGAGTTGTTTGAAGAGTTCTAAAAACTTCCCGTACTGTGCTTCCAATCTCTCCTGTTTTAGTCTCCCTGGGTACGGAATAGGTGGAACATAGGTTCTGACTGGTTCCTTGGGTTGTACGGTGCCTGTTGGAATTAGTACTTCATGTGTTTTTCTAGTGGTTTCCTTCTCCATAACTGGTTCTGAAGTTGGTGAGGCAACAGTGGTTGTACCACTTCTGAATGTAACAACGTTAGCTGTCGCATTCGGCTTGGTGATTGTGTTTCTTGGAAGAGTGACGGGTGGTCATTCGGATAATTGTCGGGCAATTTGTCCGATTTGAGTTTCTAGATTATGTAGTGATGCTTGTTGTAACACCCCGTAACCGCAGCGGAAACGTACACGGGATGCAACAGACACATCTGATATCAACAGCATTATTTATAAAGAAAACACCACAACATCAATTTAAACGTATTACATTGTTCTGAGTTTCGTAACCATCTAAGCGTTATCACATAAGTGTTACCGATAGTACATTAACATATTTAATGAAAAATATAGATCTCTAGACTTCCACAAAATAGCACACAGCATCGAACACATATCACTCATTCCAATTTGAGTGTACCTAGAAAGCATGTAAAGAAAACGGGTCAACTACGAATAGTTGGTGAGTTTCACTAATTTAAATAAACCATAACAAATCATTATAATAATCATAAATAAGCGATGTAATTATGCTGAGCCCACAAGTGAGAACTCTGTTAATCCCAAAACATATCGATTAACCTCCGGGAACTCTGTTACCCCAGAATACTTCCAATAACCTCTGGGAACTCTGTTATCCCAGAAACACATTTAATAACCTTTGGGAACTCTGTTACCCCAGAAACACATTTAATAACCTCTGGGAACTCGGTTACCCCAGAACACAATTAATAACCTCTGGGAACTCGGTTACCCCAGAACACTGTTTCGGGCCTTACATTGTTAGCAACTCAGACAGTTACCATCTTAATTCATTACCGTACGATTCCCGTACAATAAACATTATATAAATACGTTCATTTCCATGCGATCAGCATGTACTTAAACACTTTGATAAAAACATGCTCTCCGCCCCGGGAAAATATTTAAAACAGTTCAGTAAAAGGGGCTCGTGAAAACTCACCTTCTTGTGAGCAAAGATGTACTATGGTGCACGGCTACTGGTACAGATCTGTAATACGATCCCCAAATATTTACTACACAATTTCTATCAATATAACTTAAATTCGTGTTAACCGGTATGTCTGGGGACACTGCTAACCCAGTACCGTACACGATCCGGGGACAATGTTAACCCCGAAATACTTTTCAGGACTTAGATTGTGATATCACTTAGAGTTCTTTAGTCAAAACTACCGTTAATTTGTTTTCTCGTTTTACGTGCCTAGCACGGTTATCCGTCTTTATGTTTTCAAAAAAAATGAGTTTGACCACATACGACCCGAAAATAGTTATTATTGATATTTTCATTAAAGTGGTGAAATTAGAGCTCGGTTAGACACCCCGTTTGGCCGCGGGGCCCGTTTCCGCCTTTAATACACCGGAAACGGTTAAGTCGGATAAAATTACCCAAATCATCCGAATTATTTTCGGATGATTTATTTTTACTTGATTAACTTAGTTTCATAAAAATCATCCATTTTTAAGGTTTTCAAACACCAGTCAGCTCGCTTAGGCGAACTTCGCCGGTTTACTCGTTTTAAGCTTTAAAAGTTTGTTTTTAAGTTCCATTTAGCACAAACAAATATCCGTTTAGTCTCGGACCTTGAAATTTTGTACAAACCATATTTTGACAGTAAGGAATTTTATAAAATTTTTTCAGAATAAATTTTTATATCTAAAATTTATTTAACCATTTTTAAACGTCATTTAAACACCAAATATGTCGAAAATACCAAACGACCTTCGAAAAATCCCAAATTTTTCTGGGATGACCCCTGTCACCCACATAGTTCCCTGTAATTTTTCCAGAACTAAAAACTCATTTTTCATGCCATTTTTACCAAAGCCGAGCTAGAAATCCTTAGAACTCGTTTTACCGAAAAGCCTACTTAGAATTCTCCAATGAACCTGAAATTTTGTGTGTGACTTTTATATGTTATAAAAAGCTTATCTTTAATTTTCCAGAATTTTTCATGATGTTTAGCTATTTTTCACCATTTTTGGCCAAAACCGAGCATTAAATTCACCAAATATTCATCCTTTATCCAAAAATTACCAAAAATTCACAGATCTCATATTTTCATGTGTAGATCATCTCTGTGAAATTTTGTGACCCAACTCTAGGTCTATCACAATCTGTCCAAATTATCTAAATCATACGAAAACCGAACTAACTTGTGTTTTCTAGCGTTAGATCGCAAAGATCTTGGTTTCTAGCCTTTGCTAGCCACTAGATACAACACCTACAAGCACAACAACACCACACCAAGCAAGTTATACCCACAATCAAGCCATTTCTTTCATGGTTTCGATTAAAACATCAAAACAAAGATTTTGACCGTAAAATTCGTTTTTGACTCTTTTAACTACTTTCTTGGACCAAGATCCTTTGTATAACTTGTATACATCACTTGATCCTCCAAGAATCGGTTTCATCTCGGGTTTTCACCCATTTTTCATTTGAAACCTCATTTTCTCAAGATCATGGAATCAAAACTATGAATCAACCATTAAAACCATGTTTTTACCTTATGATTCTTGTTAAAAATCAAGGATTTGGATGAAGGTTGAAGTGTGTTGAGAGGATTTTGGAGTTGGAAGCTTAGAAAAAAGAAAATGTAATGTGTGTGTGTGTGTGTATTGGGACCGATCGGTCCTAGTATGTGTGGGGGGGGGGCCACATCTCCAACCATGGCCACACATTTGGATTGTGTAATCCGGATAATGTTGTGGATAATCTGGTTCAGTTCGTTTTTCGGTTAAACACTTAATTCGGCTTAAAACGAGGCTAAAACGGTCGTTTTTCGGCTTAAAAATAAAATTTATATAAAACCGATTTAAAATCTTTAAAAACTTAAACCATGACATTTATTGACTCAACACATCATATTGTCGGTCATTGTGCATCTTTTTCGGCTTGATCGATCGTCTCTTGCTTGGTTTGATGTTAACGGTTTCGTTTAACGTACCGACGTACTAATAAATCGAAATCCTTTTTCTGTGCTATAAATTCACTTATCCCGAAGCCTTAATACTTCGTAAACCTTACTAAACATCATATATTTCATCTATGAAGTAATCCCCGATTCGTTCGGGTTTCAATAACCGTTCATCGGTTAATCGTAATTCTAATACGACTAACTGTTCATTCGAGTATACTTCGTACTGTGAATCTTATATACTCGTATAAACACATTATAATTCATATATTCGGTATTGAATAACACGTAAATAGTATATTCCGGCTAGGGTATACCTGAATTTTCCGGAATCGTTACGCTTGTTGACTTTTTAGGTCAGCTTCATGTTTAACAATACCCCGCTGATTTCAACGGCTCTTAAGTCGGTCTTCTTTTCTGCTTCATTTGTTTTGGTCATGATTTGGATTAACATTTCTTCAATTTTTGAGTAGCTTGGGTTTTGATGGCTATTGGAACTTTGATCTTGAAATTGTGGTTTAGGCTGGAATGATTGATTCATCGGTCTCTTTTCGAATCCAGGTAGGGTTTGAGTGTTACCTCCGTCGTTCCAACTGAAATTCGAGTGGTTTCTCCATCCTGGATTGTAGTTGTTGCTGAAAGTGTTGTTCTGCCGAGCGATGAAGTCAACTTCTTCCATGGCCATAATGACTTGTTTGCAGTCACTTGTCTTATGAGCTCCTCCACATGTGTCACAGGTGAGTCTAGTTTTTGATAGTTCAGCTTGAAGTTGTTCGAATTTTTTAGAGAGGGCTTCAAGTTGTGCGGTGACAAGAGTGTTGGAATCGACGTAGTGCATTCCTTTATGGGCTGGTGCAGATCTTGGTGGGTTATCAGCGAAACTCTTATTTGCTGCCTTCTCCAGAACTTCAAATGCTTCGTTAGGTGATTTGGATCCTAGGTCTCCACCAGCGATTTGGTCGATGGCCTGTTTGTTTTGACTGGATTGTGCATCAAAGAAAGTTTTTACTTGTAACCATACGCTCAGTCCATGATGTGGGCATCTTCTCAAAATACTTTTGTATCACTCCCATGCTACGTGTAACGATTCATCATCATCGGTCCGGAATCCAGTAATGCTGGCTCGGTATTTGGCAGTTTTATCAGGCGGAAAATATTTGAGGAGAACTGTTCAACCATCTGGTCCCAAGTGGTGATGGAACCAGAGGAAAGGGATTCTATACATTCCAGGGCTTGACCCCTTAGAGAGAAATGAAAGAGTTTGAGTTTGATCTGACCTTCTTAACAATTTTAGATTTTAAAGGTTCCGCAGATTTGTAGGAATCGAGATATATGAGAAAGAGAGTCTTCGTCGAGGAGGCCATGAAATTGAACTGAATATTCCACCATATGAATGGTGCTTGATTTGATTTCGAAATTTTCAGTGATTTCGGGTGGAGCCACTCCATTGTCGTAGCCTTCGAGAGTTGGCTTGGCATACTGGCTCATGTTTGGTTCGCTGTTTTGTGCCGCCATCATTTCTTCGGTGTGATTTTCTCTTGATGGGGTGGCGTCTACTGACTCATCTTTGATTGTTTCGGTGGTTTTTGCAGTCCTTTTACGCGTTCGTCGACGAAAGAGTCATTCCGGTTCAGAAATTGGAGAAACAAGCTCATGTCCGAATGTAGAGGACATACATGGGATTGAATCAAAATTTAAACTATTTAGATTAAACTAACGATTACTTGAGTTTAAACTAAAAGTTAGTCTAAGTTATTTTAAACTAAACTAATATATAAGCTAATTAATATATAAGTTAAACTAGGCTTAAAAATATATTATTTAATAGTTAGTAACTAAAATGAAATGACAGTTAAAAATTTTATACAATTATAAATAATGATTAATTTAAAACTTGAATTGTTCTTAGAAACGTAGCGTGTCCCCGGCAACGGCGCCAAAAACTTGATGTGCTGTGTGCATGTGCTTCATATTATAAGAGATTGGATATTTTAGCTTTTGTACAAGATCGTGTTTTAAATTTATAAAAGTGATTTCTACTAAGACTAAACACACACAAAATAGGCAAGTGTACCTATCGTATATGTAGAATAGTATTGGTAAGAACCAAGTATCAATCTGTGGACACAAATGTTTCTAATAGCGAATCCTTGTTTTAATGCAATCGGAGAGTCTTAATCATCTTTGGTTTGATTTTTATTTTTTTACTTTTTATAAAATATAAATACTTATATATAATATATAGGTGACAAGAAGAGAAATTCTAAACGAGTAGTTCAATTATATGAAGGTTATCATCTAAGATTAAGAATCCACTCCATTATTCCTTGATGATTATTAGTTAAACATGTGATAAACTTGCCCTAATAATATATGATAGACTATGTTCCTCATTTTTGAGTGAACATATTCTATGACATAATGGTAAATAGTATGCATATTTTCAAGTCCATCCTATGCTTAATAGCATACTACCCCGAGAATGTCAAATTAAATATACAAGCAGTTGGTAAAGTAAAATGATTATGATTGACTTCGATTTCTCAAATACCAATCCTAACAACTTCGAGTGGTTGTATTTAACTCACACAAGTTCCCCTAGGTTGATTAGATTAGGTTATAATTACACATTCCATTTACATATGATTTCTTTAACTTAGCATGATAACCTAATCAATCGTGTTAACAATGTTATTTCAGAATTATCAAAACTAGAGAAATAGATCATAAGTTATATCTCATCATTTCTAAGTACAACATAAGGATCCATGTTTTATCTTAAATAAAGTATCAAAGTATTCTTTTTACCATTTCTAGTTTCCAAGAACATGAATTACCAGGAATGATTATAAATCATCAACCTTGATGTATTGGATTAAAGTGATAAAACATTTCTTCATCAATGGATAATTGCAAAATAACCATGTACTTTACCAAACTAAACCACATGTTTTACATAATCATCAAGTAAAACAAAGCTTCTTCATAGATTTTAGATGGTGAATGGAGTTTAGCTCATAATGAGCATTATTATGAACATAAGAAGAGATGATAACAAACACATGATTAAACTTAGAACAATCTAACCAAATGTGGATGAGTCTCCTCTCTTAATGATGGATTATGATGGTGTTGATGATGATGGATGATGATGATAACCTCCAAGCCTTCAAACTCCTCACAAGATCTTCAATATGATAGTAATGTAGGTGTTTTATAAGTGAAAATCGTTTAGAATTCTTTTTCAAGAACCTCTCAAATGCCACAAGAGCCTCTATTTATAGGCTGTTAGGAAGGCGAAGCACGGCCCCGTGTTCACGTGTCCCAGTTGCATGTTGTCAGATCATACATAATGACTCACCATGGGGGTGTGCTTTCAAAGGCATGCCCCCGTGCTTTTATTGACATGTGCTCTAATTTATTTTTTATTTATCTGGAGGTGACCACGACCCCGTGGCCAATGGGGTACGACCCCGTGCTTTTGTTGACATGTGCTTCACTTCTTGTATATTTTTGTCTTTCTTGTGTTCAGAAGCATGGGGGCGTGTTTCTTGAGGCATGGGGGCGTGTTTCTTGTTTTTCTTGTATTTTCTTCCGTTTTTCTTCGTCTTTTCACTTGTTTCTTCATTTGAGGCTTGGGTACCTGAAATTACATTTTATTAAGATAAGTAGCCTTCCGTGCTATATTATTTGATAGAAGTTACAGTTTTTAGAGATTATTTGATGTTTAAAAGATGTATAATTTTATATACATCACCCATAGTAAATTATCTAAGCCCTTCACGGTAGAGATAGCCAACGGTAGTTCGATCACTATTGACTCCGTCATTCAAAATTGCACGATCACTCTCAATGGGCAAAAGTTCTCTATCGACCTTATCCCTATGCAAATGGGTAGCTTCGACGTTATCATTGGTATGGATTGGCTCTCTCTCCACCATGCCGAAATTTTATGTTTCAAGAAACTCATTCGAATCTCTATCGATGGGGGCGTGATTCTAAACGTTCTCGGAGAAAGACCCTTCCAAAGCTAAACCTCATGTCGTGCCTCGAAGCCCAAGGCTACTTACGCAAGAAGTATGTCGCATTCTTAGCTCACGTCACCACAAAACCCGACGAAGAAAAGAAATTTTCCGACATCCCGATTGTCCGCGACTTCCCCGAAGTCTTTCCCGATGACGTTTCCGGACTCCCTCCCATTCGTCAAGTGGAGTTCCGTATTGATCTCGTACCCGGAGCAAACCCCGTAGCCAAGACACCTTACCGTCTTGTACCTTCCGAAATGCAAGAACTCTCCAACCAAATCCAAGAACTTACAGACAAGGGTTTTATTCGTCCGAGTTCGTCTCCATGGGGCGCACCCGGTACTCTTCGTATGTGTATCGATTATCGTGAGCTCAACAAGCTTACTATCAAGAACCGTTATCCCCTTCCACGTAAATTTTAATAAACAATTTATTTTATTATAAAATATAATATCATTCAATTTATCAATATAAACATAATTATATACAAGTGAAACAAAACATGAAATAGTCGAAAAAGAGAGCGGCTAAAATTGTTAAAAAAAGGTGCAATTTAGATAATTTATTTGAATGATTGTTACATATGATGTTAAAGTCATAAATCACATAAATATATGATTGTAAAAAAATTAAGTCAACATAATTGTCTATATAGCCCATATAGGGTTATACAAGGCACTACAAACAATGACCGACAAGTATCAGACACAAACTGACATTATTCAAGTACTATATGATCGTATAGCCCTATACGAATTACAAACAAACAAACATACTCCACCAGTTATATCTGAACCTGAAAAAGTAGTAGTCTCTTCATTACATTACACTCTCTCACTCTATGGAAGGTATCGGTTCACGAACCGGCCGCCAGTCCTCCCGCTACGGCTCAGCTCCGGTCTTCACCGGTCCAGTCAGACGGTGGCAGAAGCAGTGGGTCCATGTCTCCTCCAACACTTCTTATAAGCCAAATTCTAATACCAACAACAATGGTTCCACTGTACGGATTCGAAGGTGGACCCCGGTTCCGGCCGGAGAAGACTCGGAGGCCGTAGCGGGAGAAGAGCGGCCGAGGAGGAAGCTTCGGTATGCGCCGGTGAGTCCAACTTTAGTTAGGGTTTCTAGGGTTTGTGTAGCTAACAACTGAAATAGTTTAAAAGTTGTTTGATTATCGTTACAAGTTTTTGGGCTGTAAAAATTGGGCCTTTAGTAATAACAGTTTTTTTTTTTATTAAATTATTCCATTGGGTTATTATTGATTGTGATTTGGGCGGTGCAATTGTTTTTAATTGAAAATGGCTCAAATGAATTGGTTGGTTATTCGGGTTTAAACTTTAAAAAATATCCAGGCCTACTAGGATGATGGGCCGGTCGACCTCCCCACCACAATCAGTTTTTCTGGTTCGGTTTATTCGGTTATTTTAGGGTTGATAACCGGAATCAAACTTGGGCTAAACTTTTACTTAGAAATACATGAAATAGAGGTATGAATAGATGAAATAGTGCTATAAAACATGAAACGGAGGTATAAATGCTAAAATTATACAAAAGTATCATTGATTTGGTTCAGTTCGGTTAATTTCAGTTAACTGAGGGTACAAAAAATAACCAATAACCGCTTTATTTCTTTTTGGTACACCATCACTGTGTCATCAGTTGGGGTTTTAAATAGCTAAAAGAACACTTCCATACCTATTCGCACATCACGCCTCCGCATCCCATCGACTGTAATTATTTTTTTTTCTCTTCCTTTTTTAATGGCCTTGCAGTTTTTTTACGTGTTTTTTAAATTAACATATTGTTTTATTATGATATCACATTATGATATTCTCCCACAAGACCCGTTCGGCCCGAAAAATTTAACTTTTGATTGCGCAAAATTTGAACACCGAAAAAAGGTGAAACCATAGGTAAAAAAAATCTTGGATCCACCACTTCTCATCCCTAGTTTAAATTGATTAGCTATGTTTGGAAAACAAGTTGAGTTGCTCTATGCCTTAGTTATGTATCCTCGAGTTTCATTTTATAGATTCTTGATTGCATGCATAAATGAGTAATTAGTATTGTAAACTGGTAATCTAGTTGAATCCTTTGGAAGTGTTTAGATTATATAGGAGTCGTTAGGATTATAATCTCACATTTTATTTAATTTATATTGTCACGTGTTCATTTGATTAAATTCCTTCGAATCAGTAGTGATAACTAAAGTTTATGGTAAATATTGAATTCGTACGTTTTGTAACTTTTGTAATCTTATCTTTGATGCCAAAATTCTTGAAGCCACATCACCCAAAGTTTTCACCATGAGATAGTAACCAATTTTCAGTATTGTTTCAGCTTACACTACATCCACTTAATATTTTTTTTCTAATTATAAAAACCACCCTAGGTTCAATATTGTTCCATTGCTGTGAATTTTTTCATAATATTTTAAGTTGAATGACCATATGGAACAATTATGAAACTTGGTTTTTTTAGGTAGTAATCAAGTTTGGTAAATGTCCATTTAAGTCACTTAATTTTAGCATTTATAAAAAAATTTAAAACAGTGGAACAATAATGAAACTTGTGTGGTTTTATAGTTATAAAAATTTTGTGTAACTTTAGTGGAACATTGAATAAACATTAAAATACATTAAAATCCATAGTCTGACTATTAAGGTTACCAATGTCTAGAAATCTGATTTTTATTCTGTTTACCCTAAAATACATTAAAATCCATACTCTGACTATAGGACAACATGATAGTTTAGTGGATTTTGGATTCTTTAACCTAGGATGCTGCTCTGTTTTGGCCACTAAATGTGTGGATTCCTTTGCTTTTTCAACGTACCAAGTACACTGGAAAGTGCGAATCATCTTAATAAAACAGTTATTCCTTGTTTCATTTTGTAAAAAAAAGGGCTTTTTTCAGTGGAGAATATGATTCAAATTCAAACATAAAGCAGATGCTGACAATGCCTTTTTGTATATGTTTTTTAGTGACAGTAGCTATTGCTAAGTTATTTATTAATGCATACAATTTACCCTAATCCTGGAAATGATCAATGCCACTTTTTATATTATGTGTAATAACTAATAAATTTGGTAATTACTTGTGCAGATTGTTGTGTTTGAAAGTAAGAAAAAGGAAGCTGAAAAGTCTGATATTGATGTCAAAGAAGGAAGCAAGACTAGCCAATCTGCTGCTCAAGGAACTTCAGAGAATGATGATAATGAAAAGAGTGCTGACAATGTTCTTGCAGCAAAACCGCAGGTAATGAAGTGGAAATAGCATACTTATTAATGTTCATACTTACCAACTTTTTTTTATCCTAAGCAGCACGGCTGTTATTGTGATCACTGGCTATGAAATAGTAACCAAGTGTCAATATTGCTACAATAAAGTCCTCGTATGTTTTTGCAACTATAAACGCCAATAACGTTTAAACATTTTTCTACTTTTGTGAAATTTTTCATAAATGTTTAAACTGAATGGCTTAAATGGGAACAACTATGAAACTTGGTTTAATTTACTTACTTTTTTTTGTTCATGATTATCCCTTACTTCTGGTTAAACCTGAAAAGAATAATTAGTAACTAGTAACCAAATTTAATATCTGTTCCATTTAGGTCACTTAATTTTGATATTTAAATTGCAACAATATGAAACTTGGATTGTTTTTTTAGTTAGAAACAAATTTGAGCAACTTCAGTCTAATAATAGAGAAACTTGGTTAATTTCAGATTGAAAATTCCCTTTACTTATAAAGACGGCTTGCTTAGGTTATGTTTTATGTCTAAATGAGTAAATGGTCAAATGGGTAAAACTGTTAAAATTTAAAATCAAAAGGCTGGCTTAAGGAAATAGATCAAAGGGGTAGAAAGTAGAGTATTTTGAAGACGTAAAACCATCTAAAACCAATTTTTTTGAAAAAATCTTGGTTAGAAGTCCATGTATTTACACGGATTGAATAAAGGAAATATTAAATAGTTAGTAATGAAAATTTAGGAATAATAAAACGATATTTTGAGATTAGATATGATTGATTACTAGCTTTTATATTTATCTACTTTTTTTAATTAAGAAATAGAATAGGAAGGGATGAGCTAAAAGAGGAGGAAAAGAGAATCTTGGGCTCATAGAATTGCGATACGAGCTGCAGCCAGTTACTTAGTCATTAAGTATAGATTGGATGTTATTCAGATCTTAAATCTGTAAGACGCTGACTATTATTTTAGAAAACAACTTTTTTGGACAAAATGTTATTCCAGTTCAACTGACTTGGCTCGTTTAGACCCAAAAGTCATTCTTTTGCTGGGTGCATTACCATATGCACATACATAGAAATCATGGTTTTAAGCATATAAAGCATGCATCTAAATTTGAAATCTGCAGGTCGCCACCAAAGACTTGAACAACCGCCCCATGGATTTGGATACCGGTGACGACGATGGTGACGGCGAGGATGATGATGATGATGATGAAGACCATGATTTAGGTGGTGCCGGCAAGGACAAGGCGGCGGATTGGGTAAATGCTGCACAGAAGGGTTTTGCATCTTGAAGCTTTCTGTCACCGTTATCTTATGAAGTTATGATCTACCTGTAGGTGTATGTGGTTATGGTGCAACCTTAGTGTCGTGTAATTAACCCTTAATTTTGGTGTAGATAGTATCGTATTTATGCTTTAGGTTTAATAACCAAGCCCCTAGTTCTCTCGTATCTTCGTTATGTGTGTGTATTAGGGGGTGTGAACGAAATGGAAAAGTTTGTGATTTCATTCCATGGTTGGTCGGTTTGGTTGTGTTTTACATCAAATGATCTCAAATCACAACGGTTTGAAAGTCGCCTTTTGAGTTAATCATATCCCTTTTTAAGTGTTTGGATCTTTCTAAAAAGGAAATTACTCGACGGGCTAGATTTCAGATAAACGTATATAAATTAACTGCAGCCTCGGATCAATGTATGTATATTAACCGCCCATTATGTTAGCGAATAGCCAGATTTTACAAATCAGTAAGTATGCCTGACCGTCTATGTTGATAAAAGAAAATAGCATTGTTTTCATTTTTGTGATCACAAGTTTACCAATTTTAATACTCATCAAGCATGTTTTAGCTAAAAACTACCTGTCTAACCGATCCAAACAGCTTGGTTGGTCATCAAAAAATAAACCAAACCTTTAAACAACACTCCAGCTTATTAAGGACTCGTTTCAACCCACCATAGAACTCCGACTTAAGCAACGGAAAAGATATCTGTACCCTATACCCACATACAGTCATACTGAAACTCAGGAGTCTATGTAACCATACTTTATTATAGTTATACAAAAATGAAGTTATTAAAATACTTTTTCCTCGGGGAGAAGTTATCCCGATCCTAAAACCACAAAATGTTAAAAAAAAAAAAAAAAAAATCCTCTAACAGCATCAGTAGGAGGTAACACAATCAACCCAACATTTGTTACTTTATCCTGCCTTTATGGTCACACCAACTTCAGCAGGTCGTATAATTCGATCATGGAGCATATATCCTGCCTGTAAATTTTTGTTTAAAAAAGTCAAAATTAAAATCAACATAATAAAATTGTTTTTTAACAAATTTTGTTTGGTTTAATACCTTGAGAACAACTGCAACAGTATCAGGAGACTTGGTCTCATCTGGTACTTGAAACACTGCATTGTGTCTGTTTGGGTCAAACTCCTCATTTAACGGATCATATTTCTCCACTCCAAATTTCTTGAAAACCTGGAAATGAACAAACCTTTTAAATTTCTTTATAACAAAGCATTAGTTTTGCATTCATACTTATTATACTAATTGTGAGCAAATACCATAAAACACCTAATTTATTTAGTAAATCACAGTAACTAAACTTGTCAATTATATCAAATTGTGACCTTTCAAAAATGTAGCATGTTATTATTAAAACTTTTTTAACAAGTATGAAACACTAAGACAAGTTTAGAAACTTTAATATATCCAAAAATTAGGTTAATATACTTTTTCATGTATTTTTGACGAGTTTAAGAACTCTGTTGCTAAGCTAAAACTAGGTTGAAGGACTTTTCAAGCATACATGAGTGTATGTTGGTGTTACACTGTTATGTAGTACTAAGCCGTCTATTATTTAAAACAATAAATACAAAAGGTGTAACAACTATAAAAAAATATGCTCTGTTACCTCTGCTAGCTGTTTTTCAGTCATCTCAACGCCTTCTAGAAGCGTTTTCAAAAGAGGAACGGCTCCAGAAGTATCATTAGCTGCATCAATCTTAGCAAAACTCTCTTTTACAACCGAAGAAGCCCTATCCAAATTATCTGCAACATCCAGTAAACTCTTGGCAAAACTCTGCACCATCATAGAATGCATAAAACACAAATTGTAAAAACATGAAATATATTTCTAACAAAAAAGCATAATATAGTTCTTCAGAATATCCAATCATCCAACCTGAATTGCAAACTTTTTAGAGTTCTCGGACTCTCGTTTTGTCCTGTCCATGATGTTTTCCGTATCTGCATACGCCCGAAGAACTTTATCTTTCATTTTCTCAATTTCTTCTTGTTTTGTCTTCAACAGGTCATCCTTGTCGGTCACTAATTTAATCAGATCCTCCATTGTCAAATCTTCCTCTACTAAATGTGACAAGAAAAATCATAATTTAGTTTGTAATAATCCTAAAAATATGTTAAAACATTTACTATATTATTGACTTGGGATCTAAAACAAACCTTGTCCTTTGTCATCAGAATCTGTGTTTTCGTCTGCTTCATTTTCAGAAGTTGGGGAATGTGGAGATGCAGATGATGAGATCCCGAATCTTTGAAAATTGAATGAATTGAGAGCAGATGTATGTAATAACGAAATTTGACCAGTTATCATCTGCAAACACGAGTAAAAAAGTTAATCCTATCAAACCAAAAGTAAGATGATCAATATTGATGGAACACCAAATGAAATGAGTGTTAAAATGCATCATCGGTATGACATTTGATTTAAAGCAATACATATAAATTAATTGGTTCTGTGTTGAACATCGGAATATGAGAAATTTTTAAAGTCTTGACAGCCTTCAATAGAATGCTGTAAAAATTGGGATTAACAGCCTTCATGTAATTGAACCCAAAAATCTGTCCAAATCGGTCCTTTGGTTTTTAACCCGAGTTTTAAGCATTGGCATCGACCTATTCATGTTTTAACCAACAAACAAAGTTTCAAAATGCTGAGATTTGTAAAAAAGCAACCAAAAAAATGATCTTGAAAAATTAGATACAAAAATGTGTGTGTATAAAAGTTGAAAAAATCACATTCCAATCCGATTAATCGCCAGCTGGGGGGGTTTACAACAGCGCTTCATATTTTACATTGGAATATCAAATCTAGAACAACACGCATCAAACTCACAACCTAAAAATTATGATGCTTCAATCCAATTTAAAAAACAAACAAACAAACAAACAAACCCTAGCAGGTATCCATGAATCATGCAAGAGTGAATGAATTACCTTGTTTCGTGAATGAGAAATGGAGTGAAAGTGATTACGAAGGATAGAATTGGCGGGAGGTCCGGCACGGTGCATTATAGAGGTCCGGTAGCAATTAACGAAGGTTCTGGCCAGCCGCGAGGTCATCCTGGCAACTACCATATCAATCAACAGGATAATAGGGTTTTGGGGAAGATAACAAGAGTTTAGGGTTTTAGGGGGTTTTGGTGCCTTGGGGAGAAAGCTAAGAAATACAAATAGAAATAGAAATAGATATGAGAACCCGGATGTTCTATATATTTTTTTTTTCTTCTATTTTTTCCGGTTCGGTTTTGGGCGGTTTAAAAATGAAAATTTTTTTTCAATACAGTTCAGTTTATACGGCCAATTCCAAGTTTCAGATTATAAACTATTAAGAATCATGAACCGAACCGATATATTTAAAACCAGATAAACCGAACAACTTTTAGCCTAATGATATCGGAAAGTTAAATAAGGTTTTACCTTTTAAAAAAGAAGAGGGTTCAAATCTACTCTGGTGATAAACTTAACTAATATATCAAATAATTGAATCCACTAGTAATAACAATAATAATTTAATAGTTAATGTAGCAAAAGTAACAAAGTAAATTAAAAAAAAAAAAAAAAAAAGTGAGTGGCTGAATTAAGGATTTGGAAGAATGGAAGTTGTTTGAAACTAGAATTGATTCGTGGCCAAACTTCTGACTTGGGATTGGGACTGTGTTGTTCCTAAAAATTACTCTTGCACACAAAGCTTTAAACTGAAAAAATGGTTTTCTTAAGTTAATCTCACATGGAGGAGAAATGGTGTGTTTTACATTAATTGATTGATAAATCAAACACATAATGACACAACCATCATCAGCTGCACATGATATGTAATACTATATTACAATCGAATTTAAATGTTTAATCGGTGAACAAGTTAAAACAATAAATAAACAAATCAAGTGTAAAAAGAAACAAATCCCCTTCAAATTCTTTTCAGCCCTTCGATGTACACTCTCATGCAATGCGGTGTGTATGTAGTTGTAGGCAGGCATTAATGTTAACTGTTAACTAACCCGCGAAAATAACCAAATGGTTGTGTTCTTTGTTCCATAATTATGCTGATTTTCTCAAGAAATACCAATGGTTTTTCCAAGTAACCACAAGACGAGTGACAGCTCTATTGTCACTATGGTGTGCAGTGAAGTTCTATCCAGCATAAACCCGAATACTGTTATCCCGGCTCTGTTGTTCTCAAAATATGTCACTGCAAACAGAATTATTATTATTATTAATATTTGGGTACAAAACAGATTGCTTGCTATTCAGGTGGGAGAACGAGCCTCTTTGGCCCGTTTTAGACCGTAAGTAACGGGCCGAGTCTGGTGGGTTGGCCCAAAACACTTTTTACGAATTCTTTACATTGAATAATCTGTGTTAAATATAAAATAATGATTAAAAAAATATATTATTGTACTAATAATAAGACAGTTTACTTTAAGCCAAAGCTTTTGGGCGTCTATCGACCTATTTGACCGAACTTTTTAACCACACCATTCGACCCGTTCAAAATCAAACAGGTGAAAACTGAAACAATTGTTAAAAAGTCAGTCAAACTTACCTAAAGCTTGCCTTTTTTGGAAAGAGATGGTGCTATAAGCATACGCGGGTATGAGTTTAGTATTATCCAACTCATCTTCTTCACTGCCGGCATCATCATAGTCGGATGATGATGCTTCACCTGGGAACACCTGACTGCCAACTGTTGGGGTCTCGGTGTCGGCTTCGGGTGACTCAAAAGCATCAATTGTTGCACACACGTGCCACTTGGCAGCCAGACATGTCACGCCTTGCGCCTTGTGAGTGATCCTCGTCGCGCTTCTCAGTAGTATCATTAAGCCTGCAAGCAGGCTTACAGAAACCAACTGCAATAACACAAGAAACGGAAACATCAAGTTTTAAGGCAAATCCTAAATTCCCAACAACAGTTTTAATAATTGGGTAACTGACTTCCAACTTTTTGACTGGCGTGTCTATGAAACCAAAAAGACCGACATAGATCACCAAGCTAAAAAAAACTTAACCGGTTTTATGTTTTTTTCAAAAAATAAATTTCCGGTTCGGTCTTGGATTTGCAGGTATGCAAAACCAAAAATTAAGAAACGAACCTGTAAAAGTTGATACCAACGTTCAACTTTTTTTTTGTTTTATGTAAGCGTAGGGGTGTTCACGGTCCAATTCGATTCAGCTGGTTTTGACAAAAATTTTGGGCAGAACCACACACTGAACCGACGGGGTTTCACGCTTTTAGGGATTGACGGTTTAGCGGTTTTAGACTTTTAGACAGAAAAAAAGTTACATTTCTCAAAAGCATAATTTTGTATTAATGTTATAAAATATAAGGATTGTCCATGAATATAATAATATTTCTTATATGAAAAATATAATAATAAATGCTAGAAAATTGGTTCCAAGTTCAAAACCGTACAGTACACCGGGCCGTATAAATTCCAAACTGGCAAGACCGGGCGAATTTCGCTTACGATGGTTTAGTGGTTTTAGGCAACAAAAAATTTTTCATAAGCTAATTTATATTAGCTTTCATTTTATGTTTATTAGCTTTAAAAAAAATATAAAGATTGTTCATAAATATAATATATAAAAATAACTATATATTTTTTAATGTGAAAAAAAGTTAAAATAACAAACTTTAAACAGCCGGTTCGGTTTACACTGTCGGTCCAAAATTATAAACCATAAACCAAACCGTGTACATTTCAAACCGACCAACTTTCATTCTTTTCAACTGTTCAGTCGGTTTCAACAGTTTATGAACACCCCTATGTAGACGGGTGTTTCCAAAAATGGTCAGAAAGTGCTTAAAGTCAAGCCATTGACCCGCTGCCAGCCCACCATTTCACCACTTGTAGAATTTTTTTGTATAAAAAGCCAAAGCCACAGAGGCAGTGAGACACTTACTGCAAGTTCACCAGATTTAAAAATACTGATCTCCGCGCTGCGTCGAGTGGTATTAAGAAGCGATGCAAGCTGACTAACTGTAACCAAAATAAGCGCCAACAATATAAACACTCGATACCGATGACTAATAATCTTCAAATGCCTTCTAATTCTCAAATGCTCCCTTAAGACAGACTCCACATCCGAGTCCACTTGAAACACCTTAGCAAAATCTTTCAGACAGAGAATTTGCAGGTAACAAATGAGCCGAAACAGAACACAAACAAGGAAGAACACAACGGTTCTGTAGAGCCACGAACACAGTTCCAAAATGCATGCGAATGTGTCACTTATTATTACATTGCCTAGAAATGGGATCGCAGTGGCGCCTGAACTGTACCACCAGATTTTGTACGCGCTCTCGGCTGTGAAACACGGGATGACGAATATTGAGAGGATTTTGAGTGATCTCTGCAGTTATATAATTGTAACAGTTAAGAGTTGTTTTGATGATAAAACATGAGTAGATAAAATGACAACCAGTTTCTGTTCAGTAACAGAAATAGGTTGTATTTTTGTTTACTTTATTCAGATTTCAGTAAAAGTCAAAGCATAAATTTATTCTAAAATCAACAAATTACTATGAAATAAAGTAAACTTCTAAAACTATACAGCAGAATAATGAACCTACAATATACAGAATTGGTGATAACAAACAGGCAAAGAATTTTTTGTGACACTAGACAAATTCCATGTTGTTCTGTCTCGAAAAATTCATATATAAAATGGGTATATATATATATATATATATTTGTAAAATTGCATATAAAATCCAATACGATTAATCCCGATTATTAGCTGGTCCCTACCCCACCGTTCGGCTAGCGCCCGGAGAGTCCTACAACACCAAATAATCAATTAATCACTAATTAACAAAAAACACTTAAACCAAAATTAAAGTCCCAAATGCCAAATTCATTACTTTAAAGCACCCTTTACCCAAAAATTATAAATCCTAACTATAAAAACCAAAAAAAAAAAAAACTGAAACTGAACTAACCATACGGTAAGAGTAATTGAAAGACATCTCCATCCCGACAAAAAGGAAAAAAAAAACATTTTCATTTCTTTCATTAATTTAAAATTTTAACCCAAAAAAAAAAAAAGAAGATAAAAACATAATTCAAATAAAGTCATATCAAAATCCACAAACAAACATAAACCACAGCAGAAATCAGAAAGAGAGTAGTAAGTATTAAGTGCATACATTGAGTTGAGCAGTATATCCCTTCCGTACGATCTCACTCTCATCACACAGCTTATCAAAGAAGAGGAACCTCCTTAGCCCATACACCCTCACGAACTGCGACAGCGTGTCGTAGGGCCTGCCAGAAAGAAGTGAGACAGGCCGGAAACCACGAAGGTGAAGGCGAAGCCACGAGAGAGCTGATGTCAATATGTTTGACTGGTCAACGCACATCCACTGCAGCCATGTCCGGAAACTGTGGAGCTCGTCGTACGAGTGGGAGGCTGTACGCTGGATGTTTTTACGGCTGGAGATGAGAGGTAGCTTTTGTTGTTGTTCCATGATCAAGGGAGGAGTTGTGGTTTTTTATAACTTTTTAGTTTTTATTTATATGTACACGTCAACTTGCAATATTAATTGTTTATGTGATATTTATTTTTATATTCTGTTTTTTAGAATAAAGTAATTAGTAGTGTGTAGCGATTTGAGTGGCTTACTAAGTAAAGTATATTTGCTTGAGGTTGGTTTGTTAAGACTTTCAATCAAGTGGCTGAATTTCATTGAGGTTCATTCCTTTTTTCTTATTATAAACGGTTACACACTTGTCTCGTTCAACTTTTACTTTTAAATTATTTTGAAACATAACTTACTCTTATGCCAAATTTTGAACCTTGGCCTTTACTCTGGAAGACAAAAGCGTAATTGAAATTTGATAATTAAGGTCAAGATGAACTTTATATACTGAGGGAGCAGTAACAGGTCAAAGGGGTTTCAAATCAAAACATGGTAACAGAATATGTCAAAGTTGGTTATAGTTGATATAAAGTTTCTACATGAAATAAGATCAACTTGAAATTGAGTTGTTTACATAAAAGTATTATAAATGGATCATTAGCTATAATTTACTTTTGCGGCTGCTAGTAATGAAAGATGCAAGTACAAGCAATGATTAGTGTGGTGGTGAAGGTGACGTCATGATAACAGTGTGCGCATCAACTACGAGGTGTGGGAGGTGGAGGCAGTGGTGTTAAGAGTAGTGAAAAATGGTGATGGCTGTTAAAGGGTGGGTGGAGGTAAGTGTGATGGTGGGAGGCGTGGTGGTGGCAACAACTATGATTTGAGAGTGCTAGTGACATTTTTAATGAGAGTAGGTAAAGGCAACATACAATGGTTATGAATTATGAGTGGTGTTGAACCATATGGGCATGTAAGTTAGCAAATTTTATAGGCGTAACTTACTTTGACTCATTATAAGTCTTTAATTGACATGTTACATAATCTTAGTTTGATCCATATGAACTCAAAAATAAATACTATAACTCAACTCAAATGATGTGTTGCAAAACACATAGCGTTTTATCCCGTTTTTGTGTTGTTTTGTGCGTAAACCGTTAACGAATATAACTTGTTCTTGCATGAAATTAAAATGTTTGTGTATATGATAGGTCCCATGTTGAAGAGAGAGAAAAAACGAGTTTAATGAAGAAAGAATCAGCTCAAACGGGATTCAGATGAAGCCGGTATGCGCGTTTGAAGATAAACGAGTCAGAAAACGAAGAAACGAGCACCCAGGACCTGGCCGCGCTACGCAACCAGGTGAGTCATCCATGCCCACGCTATGCAACGTCCCACATGTCCCCAAGGTTGCCAAGAATGTTCAAGAATCAGCTACCACGTCTATTTTGTCTTCTAGTGAGCCTTGTGGGTTTGTTTTAACATATTTTATATTAGGAAAGAGGTGTTTAAACACATATATATAAACCTTAAAACCCTATGAACGATTTAATTGAAGTTTTCAGCTATCTCACACCTGTTCTAAGGGAGAAACCAAGGAGGAGGAGGAGCCAGTTCGTTATTTCATCACACGGTTGTCGGTTTTGATTATTTTAACGATTGTGAGTTCGTTTTTGAGTTTTAGACATTCAAACAAGTTGTAATCAGATTCTAATGAACAAGTTTATCATATTTATCTATTTTATCTGTTGTTCATTCATTATGCTTGGCTAAACTTGCTTGAATCACCTAGTTTTGATGTTTAACGGTTGATTTATCACTGTTCGGTGCTAATTTCGTGTTTGATTGTTTAGTTATTGTAAATTCGTAATTTGTGATACTATTCCATGAACCTTGCTACCATTATATGTATTTTAGGTTGCATGAGCCCCGAGTAGTTGATTATTGCATGAATTTGTTTCGTGTAGTCGTTAATTGCTAGTTCGGCTAATACTGAGTGTGTTGATTGATTGTGGTAGACGCGTGCCATTAGGGTTTGTGTTTCTTGAATCATTTAGGTCAGTAGGATCATCCCCTTTTAGTTGGACCAAAACCTTAGGGGTTAGTTTATTTCATGGCTTTAGTTGATTTAGTTATCCGCTGCGAGACCACGTACGGTTTTCTAGCTATCGACTAGGTTAGTTTGTGTAACGATTCCGGCAAATTCAGGTATACCCTAGCCGATATATACTATTTATGTGTCATTTAATACTGAATATATGAATTTATACGAGTATGTATGATTCACGGTACGAATTATACTCGATTATACAGTTAATCGTATTGGAAGTACGGTTAACCGATTGACGCCCGAATGAATCGGGGATTACATTATAGACGAAATATATAATGTTTAGTGATGTTTACGAAGTATTAAAGCTTCGGGATAAGTGAAATAAAGCACAGAAAAGAATTTCGATTTAATGGTACGTTGGTACGTTAAACGAAATCTTTTATACCAAACCAAGCAAGAGATGATCGATCAAGCCAAAAAAGATGCACAATTATTAATAATATGATGTTTCAAGTAAATAAATGTCATGGTTCAAGTTTTTAAAGTTTTAAATCGGTTTTATATAAATTTTATTTTTAAGCCGAAAAACGACCGTTTTAGCCTCGTTTTAAGCGAAATTAAACATTTAACCGAAAAACGAACTGAACCAGATTATCCACAACATTATCCAGATTACGTAATCTGAATGTGTGGCCAAGAATGGAGGTATGGGCCCCACCCCACACCCTTATGAAGACCGATCGGTCTAGGGGGATAACCCCTTAGTTTTCATTTCTTTTTTTTTCTTACATCAATTCCTTGAACCTCTTCAAACATCCAAGAAATCTTTAATTTGTAACAAGAATCACAAGGTAAAAGCATGATTGTAATGGCTAATTCATAGATCTCGAGTTAGTTGCAAGAACATGAGGTTTCAAGTGAAAAATGGGTGAAAACCCGAGATGAAACCGATTCTTGCATGGTCAAGTGATGTATACAAGTTATACAAAGGATCTTGGTCCAAGAAAGGAGTTAAACGAGCCAAAAACGAATTTTTACGGTTAAATCTTTGTTTTTTATATCATAACCGAAACCATGAAAGAAATGGCTTGATTGTGGGTGTAACTTGCTTGGTGTGGTGTTGTTGTGCTTGTAGGTGTTGTATCTAGTTGTTAGCAAAGGCTTGAAAGCGAAATCTTTGCGATTTGAAGCTAGAAACACAAGGTAGTTCGGTTTTTGTATGAGATTTATATTTTGGACAGATTGTGGTGTGTTTAGAGTTGGGTCATGAAATTTCACAGAGATGATCTACACATGAAAATATGAGATCTGTGAAAATTTGGTAATTTTTGGACAAAGGATGAATATTTGGTGAATTTAATGCTCGGTTTTGGCTAAAAATGGTGAAAAATAGTTAAACATCATGAAAAATTCTGGAAAATTCCAGATAAGCTTTTTATAACATATAAAAGTCACACAAAAAATTTCAGATCCGTTGGAGAAGTCTAAGTAGGCTTTTCGGTAAAACGAGTTCTAGGGTTTTCTAGCTCGGTTTTAGTGAAAATGGCATGTAAAATGAGATTTTGGTTCTGGAAAAATTACAGGGGACTTTGGGGATGGCAGGGGCCATCCAGGAAAAATTTGGGATTTTTCTAAGGTCGTTTGATATTTTCGACATATTTAGTGTTTAAATGACGTTTAAAAATAGATAAATAAATGTTAAATATAAAGTTTAATTTTGGAAATAATTTTATAAAACTCCCCACTGTCAAAAAGTGATTTGTTCAAAATTTCAAGATCCGAGACTAAACGGATAATTATTTGTGCTAAAAAGAAAATAAAAACAAACTTTTAAAGCTTAAAACGCGTAAACCGGCAAAGTTCGCCTAAGCGAGCTGACTGTGTATAAAAACCCTAAAAATGGACTATTTTCATGAAACTAAGTTAATCAAGTAAAAATAAATCATCCGAAAATAATTCGGATGATTTGGGTAATTTTACCCGATTTAGCAGTTTCCGGTGTATTAAAGACGGAAACGGGCCCCGCGGCCAAACGGGGTGTCTAAACCGAGCTCTAATTTCACCACTTTAATTAAAATATCAGTAACAACTATTTTCGGGTCGTGTGTGACCAAACTCAATTTTGAAAACATAAAAACGGATAACCGTGCTAGGCACGCAAAACGGGAAAACAAACTAATAGTAGTTTTGACTAAAGAACTCTAAATGATATCACAATCTAAGTCCTGAGAAGTGTTTCGGGGTTAACATTGTCCCCGGATCGTGTACGGTACTGGGTTAACAGTGTGCCCAGACGTACCGGTTAACACGAATTTAAGTTATATTAATAGAAATTGTATAGTAACGACTTAGGGATCGTATTACAGATCCGGACCGGTAGCCGTGCACAGTGTTACATATTTGCTCACGAAAAGGTGAGTTTCACGAGCCCCTTTTTACTGAATTGTTTTAAATATTTTCCCGGGGCGGAAAGCATGTTCCTATCAAAATGTTTAAGTACATACTGAACGTATGGAAATTGCGTGTATTTTTATATTGTTTATTATACGGGAATCGTACGGAAATGTACTAAAACGGTAATTATCTGAGATGCTAATATTGTAAGGTTCCGCAATAGTGTTCTGGGTTAACATTGCCCCCAGAATGGGTACAGTACTGGGTTAACAGTGTCCCCATATGTCACTAGAAGTGTTTCTGGGTTAACATTGCCCCTAGAATGGGTACAGTACTGGGTTAACAGTGTCCCCATATGTCACTAGAAATGTTTCTGGGTTAACAGAGGTTTCACTTGTGGGCTCAGCATAATGACATCGCTAATATATGATTATTATAATGATTTGTCATCGTTTACTTAAATTAGTGAAACTCACAAACTATTCGTAGTTGACCCGTTTTCTTTACATGCTTTCTAGGTACACCCAAATTGGAATGAGTGTTACGTGCTTGATGATGTGTGCTATTTTGTGGAAGCTTAAGGATCTTTATTTTGTATTAAATATGTTAATGTATTATCGGTAAAACTTATGTGATAACGCCTAGACGGTAACGAAACTCGGAACAATGTAATACGTTGTAAATTAATGTAGTGGTGTTTTCTTTATAAGCAATGCTGTTGATATCAGACGAGTCTGTCGCACCCCATTTACGTTTCCGCTGCGGTTGCGGGGTGTACAGTTTGTAAGTTGAGTTATATTATCCTTATTATTGAATTACCCCTCTATTCCTAGGTTTGTAATTAGCTCAAGCCTTGGTGAGGATTGTGATTTTGACACGGACCAAGTAATAAATCATTAGGGTACATAAATAACAACCGTGAATTAAAAGCTAAGTAGACGTTGTTAGGGTTTTCTGGTAAAACTGATCGCAGGGACCCGGTTTCCTCGACGTCACCTATGTTAGCCCCTCTTTAGAACTCTGGCTTCAACCACATGTTAGCACCTGTGTCATTTTACGACCGTTAAGTCATCCTACCTAGGTGATTCGTTTTCTTATTATCGTTAGTTCCGTTAAGTTTCATCGTTAGTTATATTAAGCTAGTTAAGTTTAGTTAGTTTAAATAATTAAAAGATAAATAAATATATTATTTAGGCAGAACTTAGATTAGAGTTAATTATCTGAGCTGTTCTCACGTGTCTTTGTGTTCGACATCCGGACTTCCATTAGACTGTGCTGCTACGCGACCGATACACTTGTCGTTTGTGTGAAGTTTAGTTAGGATTGTTTGGTTTTATAAATTTAAGACTTAGTGTTGAATTGCAAGAATTAGTAATTAATATTTATATAGCTTTTCGCACATCAACTCAAACCTTTTATATTTATAAATATATGCTAAACATTCTAATAGAAATAAAGATCTTGCCATACATTAAAGCTTAAACCAATCAAATTTCCAATCTAAACTCTTATAGGTTGAACAACTTAATCTTAACCCTTCCTCATTCACTAGTATCCAATTATACATCCTAAGAATGTTTTGAGTCTTCCTAGGTTCAATAATTTTCAAAACTAAACAAGTAATCATGAAAAAAGTTTTAAAGTGTATTAAAATAGAAAATAACCATTGTTTTCAATGAAAAGAAAGAAGGGCTGGGGACACATGTTAACATGGTGAGTGGGTGACAAAGTAGCGACATGTGATTTCTCTTGAAAGATCCATTTCTGAATGGATTATTATGTGGTCGCTGACCATGCCAACATATACAATTATGTCAACTCTTTCTGTTGATCAAGTATTTCCACTTTCAAGCTGGCAAGCTTATACACCATTACTTTAATTATATTGAAAATGTAAATTATATAATGGTTAGATGAAAATAAATTCAGTTTTATTTTTTGAGAAATTATTCATATAGTTTTTAACAACCTATATATTTAACAAAAGTACAAACAAAACATAACAAAACAACAAAGAAATAAAAGGTTCAGATTCAATGCACCACATATACAAGTATACTAGTTTGTGACCCGTGTAGTACACAAATAGTTCTTAAAAATACAATATTTAATAAATAATCAGTATACAAGAAACAATAAACCCGTTTAACACTATTAATACATTGGTTGTACAATAGTTTTTAAAACAATTTTAAAATAAAAGATAATTATAAATAATATATGTTTAAAAAAATAGGAAGTAAATATTAAAGTAATGAATTTTAAGCATAAATTTTAAAAATGGTAACTATTATAAATTTGTTAAAAAGAGTGAGGTATAATGTAGAAGTACAAGTGACAAAACTTATAGCCTTTTATTAGGCTATGTGTAGCGGAGGGGCTACAAATGGGGGCGAATTGTGACACGTGGCGCCCAGTCAGCAAAGATGGCGAATTTGTTTTTGGGGTGTAATGGTGTAGGAGCTACAAGTTGGGCCCATAGTATCTTTTTTTATTATTTTTTTTATAATTAAACTAATCAAATAGAAACCAATTTCTTCAAATAATTAAATAAAAATGCATTAAAATTAAAAAGAAATACAAAAAAAAATACATAACTAAAAAAAATTCATAACTAAACATATATAAAAACATATAGCTCGGTTGGCATACATGTTTAGGTTCGGGTCTGTAAATTGAAACGGATAGCTCGGTTGATTTAGGTTCATCGGGTTCCATTGTAAGTTCACGTTCGGTTGGTTTTGCGAACCATGGTGTTGACCGAAAGGAGGGAATGGGTGGTTCGGTTGGTTCGGGTTGTTTCTAGGATTCATTTTGCATATACATATACACACACAACATATATACATATACATATATATACACACACAACATATATACATATACATATATATATATAACTGTCGAAGCATGAAATGAATCTGACCTGATCCATGACGATGTTTCCACGGATTTTCGAGATGAACGAACCACGTCTTGATCTTCTTCTCCGGTTGCTTGAGACCTGCAATGGTTTTTCGGGAGTGTGGAGGTGACTGCTAAGAAATCTCAAAGATCTCTTGTTTACAGACACAAAAAAGTGGTGGTGGCTCTTATTGAGCATGACCCCGTTAATAAGGAGGTGGAGATCTCCTTATATAGAGAGCCTCATGGCCACCATCATGGTACCCTAATGGGCCTAGCCCAGTTAGGGTTACCTCCACAAAACCCCCTCAGCCCAATAACATTGTATTAGTCCATATAATAAAATAAGCCAAACATAATAAATTTAGGGTCGTAAAACCGGGTTTAGTACCATACCCCTACAAGCCCCCCAAGTCCAGCGTTGCTCCTGGGCGCGCAAGCGTCTAGGTGGAGCGCTGGACTTTATGAGGTGGCGCTAGGCCATGAGGCGGTTTTTTCCCTTTTCTTCGGCCTTGTCTTTATTGTCTTTGAGTTTTGGGAGGTTTTCTTCATGATGGTGACATGTTGTGGTCTTTATGATAATGATGGTGCCCTCGCATGAATAAGATATAGCACGCATCATAACAATAGTGGCGCGAGGCCTGATAAAAGGTAGAGCGCGCATCTCGATAATAATGTAACATAACTTGCGCGCGAGGCAGCTTACGAGTTACGAGAATAATAAAGCCTGCGCGCGAGGCGACTTACGGATCTGAGAATAATAAAGCCTACGCGCGAGGCGACTTACGGATCTATAAGAAAAATAAAAACTGCGCGCGAGGCGACTTACGAGCTATAAGAACAATAAAGCTTGCGCGTGAGGCGACTTACGAGTTATAAGAATAATAAAACTTGCGCGCGAGGCGACTTATGAGCTATAAGAATAATAAAGCTTGCGCGAGTGGCGGCTTACGAGCTATAATAATAATGAAGCTTGCGCGAGTCGCGGCTTACGAGCTATAATAATAATGAAGCTTGCGCGAGTCGCGGCTTACGAGCTATAATAATAATGAAGCTTGCGCGAGTCGCGGCTTACGAGCTATAATAATAATGAAGCTTGCGCGAGTCGCGGCTTACGAGCTATAATAATAATGAAGCTTGCGCGAGTCGCGGCTTACGAGCTATAATAATAATGAAGCTTGCGCGAGTCGCGGCTTACGAGCTATAATAATAATGAAGCTTGCGCGAGTCGCGGCTTACGAGCTATAATATTAATGAAGCTTGCGCGAGTCGCGGCTTACGAGCTATAATAGTAATGAAGCTTGCGCGAGTTGCGGCTTACGAGCTATAATAATAATGAAGCTTGCGCGAGTTGCGGCTTACGAGCTATAATAATAATGAAGCTTGCGCGAGTTGCGGCTTACGAGCTATAATAATAATGAAGCTGGCGCGTGGCCATGGGGGATATTATGAGGCTCCCGTCCTAAGATTCGGATGTCTTCTATTGTGATAACGTGGTTGTGGTATACCACGACAGTCCCCTAATTCATTGCTGCTAAATGAGGTTTGTCCTTATCCTGATTTGGGATTAGACTACTCATTTGTTATGTCGCTTGCGCATAGGCTCTGGCTTTGTGTTATGCGCCACGCGCAGATGTTGCATGCGCGTGCGCTTAGGCTCTGGCTTTGTGTTATGCGTCACGCGCAGATATTGCATGCGCGTGCGCGTAGACTTTATGTCCCGCGCCACGCGCGGATGTTGCATGCGCGTGCGCGTAGACTTTGTGTCATGCGCCATGCGCATATGTTGCGTGCGCGTGCGCGTAGACTGTGATATGTGTGAGCATGTGATGCGTAAGCATATGTAATATGCGTGAGCATATGTGATGCGTGAGCATATGTGGTGCATGAGCATATGTGGTGCATGAGCATGTGATATGCGACTGCGCTCAAGCATCATGGTGGTGTGCATGTTGAACGGAGCGGAGCCGCGTTCGGTCTTGTATTCGGCGCGAAGCCGTATGGGTTTATGAGGATTCCCAACCTTTAAGTTTGGCGCTTGGCCTGATGGGTTTATGAGGATTCCCAACCTTTAAGTTTGGCGCGTGGCCTGATGGGTTTATGAGGATTCACACCCTTTAAGTATGGCGCGTAGCCATATGGGATATTATGAGGATTCCCAACCTTTAAGTATGGCGTGTAGCCATATGGGATATTATGAGGATTCCCAATCTTTAAGTATGGCGTGTAGCCATATGGGATATTATGAGGATTCCCAACCTTTAAGTATGGCGCGTAGCCATATGGGATATTATGAGGATTCCCGACCTTTAAGTATGGCGCGTAGCCATATGGGATATTATGAGGATTCCCGACCTTTAAGTATGGCGCGTGGCCTGATGGGTTTATGAGGATTCCCAACCTTTAAGTATGGCGCGTAGCCATATGGGATATTATGAGGATTCCCAACATTTAAGTATGGCGTGTAGCCATATGGGATATTATGAGGATTCCCAACCTTTAAGTATGGCGTGTAGCCATATGGGATATTATGAGGATTCCCGACCTTTAAGTATGGCGCGTAGCCATATGGGATATTATGAGGATTCCCGACCTTTAAGTATGGCGCGTAGCCATATGGGATATTATGAGGATTCCCGACCTTTAAGTATGGCGCGTAGCCATATGGGATATTATGAGGATTCCCGACCTTTAAGTATGGCGCGTAGCCATATGGGATATTATGAGGATTCCCAACCTTTAAGTTTGGCGCGTGGCCTGATGCGCGCCTGCACGGCGATGGAGTGGTGACTCGCGAGCGCGTGTGCGTGGCGGAGGTCTCTTGCGCAGAACCCACATGGTGGTTTCCGCGGTGGTTTCCACGGGCGCTCACACATGTCGGTGGAATGGTGACCTGCTGGCGAGCATGCGTGGTGGCAGTCTTCTGCGCAAAACCCACATGGTGGTTCCCACGGCGGCACATGCATGGCTGCGGAGTGAGAATCCGCGGGCGCGCATACATGGCGGCGGAAGTCTGGTAATTTTTGGATCTGCAATTTAAGAGTTAGATCTGCAATTTTAAACCTAAAATCCAGGTCTGTAATCTAGATCTAGATCTGTAAATCAGATCTAGATAGATCTGAAGCTCGGAGCGGATTTAAAACCATCACAGATCCGAAGACTTGATCATTCGAATCAGGCAGTTTCTTTTTGCACAGATCTGGAAGCCTCCTTTAGATCTATGGATCTTTTTGAGCTTTGATAGAACAAGCCTTGAAGCCTTTTTCTGTAAACTTCCAGATCTGGGTTTTTCCTGGGAGAGATCTGACAGCCGAGAGGAAGATCGAAGGGTAGTTCGTTGCCGTCCCACGGATGGCGCCAATGTCGAAGCATGAAATGAATCTGACCTGATCCATGACGATGTTTCCACGGATTTTCGAGATGAACGAACCACGTCTTGATCTTCTTCTCCGGTTGCTTGAGACCTGCAATGGTTTTTCGGGGGTGTGGAGGTGACTGCTAAGAAATCTCAAAGATCTCTTGTTTACAGACACAAAAAAGTGGTGGTGGCTCTTATTGAGCATGACCCCGTTAATAAGGAGGTGGAGATCTCCTTATATAGAGAGCCTCATGGCCACCATCATGATACCCTAATGGGCCTAGCCCAGTTAGGGTTACATCCACAAAACCCCCTCAGCCCAATAACATTGTATTAGTCCATATAATAAAATAAGCTAAACATAATAAATTTAGGGTCGTAAAACGGGGTTTAGTACCATACCCCTACAATAACCACACAACATATATACATATACATATATATATACACACACACAACATATATACATATACATATACATATACATATACATATACATATACATATACATATACACACAACATATACTATAATAATAATATTATTTTCTTCTTCCAGGTGATGAAAACACCTCGCCCCCGCCTCAAATCGCCCATATATCGCCGGGGGGGGGGGGGGTGTTCGCGCCCAATGTCGCCCAAAAGTCGTCCAAATCGGCGCTCACTACGCATAGCCTTTAGAGATAATAGATAACCACCCGATACAAAAATTCACCCTCTGTATGTTTTTAGTCTATGAAAAATCATATTGTTATGAGCTTTTCAAAAACACACCAACGTGTTTTATAAACAGAAGCAAAGAATAATTTTTTTTCCATATCTTTACAAAGGAACAAGTTACACTTATTAAGTAAACGTTCATCATATGTGAGATCCCGATAGCTCCATACGAACAACTCCAAGTATCCATCACGTAAGGGCAAATGATGAAAATATGTGACGGTTATTCTTTCTTATCTTTGACTTCCATCATCGTCTTTTACTACAAGACACCCCCTACCGCATGGTGCCGGAGGTCGTTGTTGATGTGGAATATGTCACGATTAATTGTCATTTAAACTGTCTTCTTTGATTGCAGCATTCTGATTCACGATTTCTTCGTCGAAAGTTTAGTGTTAGATCTACGAGCTATTTCATTTTCTACTTAGGGTTTTGAGTTTTGATTTTGTCAGAAGAGTTAGGGTTTTCAATTAATTATTGTGTAAGTAATCCCTAATTTGATCCATCTTAATTTCAGGTTTTGTATAGTTGAGTGTTTGGTTTGGGTTGGATTGAGGACTATGATGGTTTGTTTTTCTCTGTTAACCTGATTTCTTATACTTATTAGAGCTCTTTGTCAACAGATTGTTCATCCTCATATGAATTAGGGCAAATACATAAATTGCTTTGTTCTTGCAAATTAGGGGAAATAGATATCCAGGTATATTTAATGTTCCAGTGCTGAACTTGGTACTTTGGCGCAGAGCGACAACCATGTGTTGAACAAAATGGTTTGGGTTTCGGACTGTGAATGCTACAATGATCCAACAAACCAGGTTTCCTTAAATGAGCCATACTGAACCCATGTAGAAACTTACATCTTACCCAGCTTTACTTTCTTATTTTGATTATGATTTGTTGCCAGACTCTTCCCCATTCATGTTGTCTGAGGTAACTTGCGTTATAGTTATTTTTCCTTTTACTACAATAGTAGTTGGGATAATTTGTGTTTTGATTTTAATATAGTAATAAGGTTGTTTGGAAACAGCATATCGATACATAACCAATGCGAGCCACTACTGTTTGATTATTGTAATCTTAGTTCAGTAGTGATTTCATTATGTTTATTATAGTTTTAATTCAGTAGTGCTAAAAGGATAATATTGGTAGTTTTACTTTATTATAGTTGTCATCGTGATTTCATTATTGCTGTTTTGTTTGACATCCATGTATACTCAAAACAACTCAACACTTTACATTATTGAAAATTGAAGTACATTTGCTTCTGTTACCGGGAGACGGTATTGAAGCAGTCACTAACGCGAAAGAAGAGACTTATTTTGACTTCAAAGTACAAGTGCAGTCATGCTACAAGTTAACCAACTATATCACAATCTGCAATGACAAAGATACATGTCGTTCCCCATGAGGCATAACCTGGGCATACACTCTTATTACTACAGTTGCAAGAAAATCCCTAAACGGCTCGCGTGTAAGAACAAAATGTCAACCATATCCATAATAAAATTGGTTATCTAATAATAATGTTGATACTCACAAATACATGTAGATAACAACACATAAGAAGGGCGTCGTGAGCTATGCAAACTGCTGGCAGGTAACAACACACAACAGAAAACATATACGTACAAAGTCAATGTATAAGTGCTAACAAATGATCCAAATACACGCAAATTATGTGGGTCGCATTGACACAATATCTTGCATTTTGAACAGTTCTTGCAAAATATTAAGAAAAGTGACACTCCAAGACGACAGGTAAACATACTTCTTAATCGAACACCTTATAACTATGCTAGAAACTAACATTTTACAACAGTGAGCCACCTATGGTGGTCACATTTTGGGCTAAAAACCAACTGTGGTACAAAAGGAAATGATACAAAAATAGGACAATTTAGGGCTTTTATCTAAACGATCGCCCAATACTTCAGTAACTAACAAAGATAAAGGTACCATATACCTTCGACCTAACCATGAAGCCTGACTATTTGACATTACCAAAACAACCTCAACAGATGTCCCTGACACTACTACAACACCAAGTGACTCACCTATACCGACAACGGACCCCGAATGCAGGATGTCAAAAAGTCCACGGACAACAATCACCAAGTATACAAGGCTACCTAAAATTAAAAAGTAGTTGTCTCACTATACAACAAATGTTTGTTACATCTGCTTGCAATTAAAAGGAAAATTATCATAACTGTTATATTTTCTGTTTGATAAAAATAGGTTTACACTATGATCACTAGAGATGAGTTCGGTGCCCATAACGGTACCGAAAATAGCCCGGTATGCTACCGTACTGTTACTGATTTCGGTACCGATTTGGTAACGGTTTTTTTAGCTTATGGGATCGGTACGGTACACCGCTATTTATCGAATTTTGATTTTAAGGAATTTATTTACTAAACATAATTATTTCCCCATTACAGGCGACAAAAGAGTCAACAATGGTGGAATATCTACCAATCAACTCTTTTTGGGAATATCATAAACAGGTAAAACCCATCCTCTTTAAAAACACCTCACAAGCATATAAGTAACCTATACTCCTTTTTGCAGGCATAACATGAAAGTCATATGATAGCAAGTGATGCTGCCTAACACAGAACCATCAGATAAACCCATTTTGCCTAACACAGAACCATCAGATAAACCCATTTTGTATTTAATGGAAGAACGGCTAAATCTTTATGCAACTGCAAATACATAACATATTGGACTATGTAAACATTAGACCACCCGTAATGGGTGCGTTATGTGTAGCTTTGAGGACGGAAACGCGGGGGGTACACCGCCCCCCCCCCCCCCTGCGTTATGGTGAAGTTGAATTGGCAAGCGTTGTATATACAACGCTGAGAATGGTGATGATGACCGTTGCAAAAAATGACCGTTGGAAAATTAAAAAAAAAATTTTATTTCCTATATATTAAACCATTTCATCCCCAATCAAACCTCATTAAATTTATAAAAATTCTCTTTCAACTCTATAAAAATTCCTTTACACCAAATTCACTATATATGGATCCTCCATCTATATATAAACAGTTTTTCGGGCCCGACCAACAAGCCGAGGACGTGGAGGAGGAACGGGCGGTTACGAGTGCGATTATACTCGCGACACAGTACATGAGTTCCGTTACGGGTGCGATTAGCTCTCCACCCCCCGTTTCAACAAGAACATATATCGAACGAGATCGTGCCGAAGCCAACAACCGGTTGATGGCGGATTACTTCTGCGACACGCCGAGATACAAGAACCCGAAGACCTTTAGGCGTCGTTTTCGGATGTCTAAAAATTTATTTATGCGCATCACTAATGATTTGGAGCGTGAGTTTGATTACTTTAAGCAAAAGCCTGACGCTCGAGGGACGCTAGGATTCACGGCTATTCAGAAGGTTACGTCAGCCGTGCGCGTGCTCGCCTAGGGAAACACGACCGACATCAACGACGAGTATTTAAAGATGGCCGAAAAAACAACTCGGGACACCTTGGAGTATTTTTGTTACGGTACGTTTTGTTTTTTTTAAATAGTTTATCACTTGTTTACTGTGATCATTTATTTTATAAAAATTTTGTAAAATATAGGAATATTTAAACTATATGGACCACATTATCTGAGAGAGCCCAACGTTAACGATCTACAACGTCTTTACGAGGCACATACAAGGGTACATGGTTTCCCCGGCATGATAGGAAGTGTAGATTGCATGCATTGGGAATGGGCTAATTGTCCAACTGCATGGCGAGGTCAATTCACACGAGGTGACCAAAAGGGACCAACGGTCAGCCTTCAAGCGATCGCTTCATACGACCTTTGGATTTGGTCGGCATTCTTTGGTGTTCCCGGTTCCAACAATGACATAACCGTCTTAGAGCAGTCTCCTGTGATGGAGAGTTACATATCTGGGACCGTTCCCGTCGCTTTTATTTTGGGCTAACGATAACTTCTACGATCATGGGTACTATCTGGGTGATGGAATATATCCAGAGTTCGCGATAATTATTAAAACATTCAGAGACCCGATGGATGAAAAAAGACAGTATTTTAAGAAAGTGCAAGAGTCTGCGAGAAAGGATATCGAGAGGTGTTTTGGTGTTCTTCAACAACGATGGCATTATGTTAAAAATCCTTGTCGTCTGTGGTCTTTAGAAAGAATGGGATGTGCTATGTATGCGTGTATCATAATGCATAACATGATCATCGAGGACGAGGGAAGAGCAATATGTCCAACTTTCATACCGGACCCGGATCCACCACGGACTCCGGCAAGTATGGAGCAACGACTCGAAAACTCGGACTCCGTGCGGTCAAGAGAGATACATAACGCACTAAAGGAGGATTTGGTCCAACATCTTTGGATGTATCGGCCTCTGCCTGGTGAAAACGATGAGGAGGACGAGGACGACGACGATGATGAAGACAACGATGACGATAAAAACGACGATGAGGACGATGAGGAGGATGAGGACGACGACGAAGAGGGCGAAGACGACGACGACGACAACGACGAATAGTTTTTTTTATTTTTTCTTGTAATATTTATTTAATAAAATATTATTGTTATTTGATTATTCTTATTAAAAATTAAAAAAAAAACAAAAAGTGTAAAAGTGACTGGGCGCCACGTGGCGCATAACCCCTGGATGTGGAGAGTTATGACTACAGCCTGTTTTTGTACAAAACCATAACTCTGACTGGGCGTCACGTGGCGCATAACCCCTGGATGTGGAGCTTTACGACTACACATGGTCTTAGCATTGTGGATATGTAGAGGTAACAATAGCATTATGGTTATTAAGCATTGTGTCAGCTGATACAATTTTGTATGCTTTTGGGTTTGCTGCTTAGTTTCGGTCTTAAAAATCACCAAAGATGGATAACGGTATAACACAAACTAAACATGGCACCAACTCGGCCCGCAGCAACGCGCGGGTACGATTACTAGTTTGTATGAAAAATATATAGTGTAAATAATATATAAAACGAATTATTTTGTGAGCCCTTGTTTATTTTTCTCGCTTCTATTTTTTCAGTTAATAACTAAATTTGTTTACTGTTTTCCTTTTTTCAATTTCTAAATCTTTATTAATATCATTTACTTTTCCTGTTTTTCTTTTTCCACATAATAATTTTTTTTTTGAACGGTGAATTTCTTTTATTGTCTTTTGGTCTTGAACTTAATACCTCTCATACTCTCTCAACCCAAGATATTTAAAAGGTTTTGCCTTTATCAATGGATAACATGCAAATAAGGATGCTTTTAAAATTTTTTATTATTAACTATTTAATAGTTTATTTACTCTTCTCATGTAATAAACATGTTTCTAAAGTCTCAAAGTTTAAAAAGGAGTTGTCTTATGTTCTGGTTTAAAAAAAAATCAATCATACTGGTGATCAATGGCGTAGCCAATTATCTTTTCCTTCGGGTTCGGAAAATTTCAATGGACGGACGACTAATTATTTATCACCTAGATTTGGGTTTTCTACAGGTTCAATGTTGAAGTTTATACGCGTGCACTGTTAGAATACACTAATATATAACACTAAAACAAAAATTTATACGGGTTCAACCGAACCCGTTCCCTTAAAGCAACCCACGTCCCTAGTGGTGATTAGTGATAATCGTCCAGTATATAAAAGTCCACATGTAAAGAACAACGTTAATCAAGGCGAACATCGAAGTCGTATTAGGCAAGCTAGCTATGATTTATATCCACCAGCTGTCACTTTATCACTTTCTTTCCTTTCATTAATCTTTTTTGATATCGGATGCAATAAATAAACAATTTATATTGTCCGAATTCAATGTTTGTATATTTATTTAAATAACAATTATTTTCCCATATTCAAAGAAAGACGTCACAGTTAATCACATTTGGTAATATTAGTATAAGAAAAACGGTCACTTCTAAAGAATTTATAGAAACATTTTAAGGTTTAGTCGTCACGATCTCATTAGTTAAAAAATCTATTCTTTATAAGTTTGCCTTTTTATCCCGAAATACAACCATTTTCAACAGGACAGTAAAAAGCTTTTACTTAAAATCCGACAAACCCGATAATAATAATCAGACGGGTATTTGGGTGTGTATTAATTGAATAAGATCACGAGTATAGGTTAGTACGACATCAGGTTGGAGGTCACTCAATTTAATTGAATATGTTAGATATGTCAATTCCGAACACGATTCATTAATTAAACAGGCTCCTGATCACTTTTTGTATAGTGTACAAAGTTATCACCATAAATAACGCCTGCTGTAATGACCTTTTTAATAAATTAATTACATGTCCCTCAATTAGATCCATAATATCATATTTCCCTTTGTAAGCTTTTTGACATCATCTATTTTTTTTCAGAGTGTTCTATTTCACTGGTTAAACTTTATATTATAGACTATTTATTCAATATTTAGATTTAGATTGAACTTTATAGTTTAGAGTGTAGACGATTTAATATTTAAGTTAAACTTTATAGTATAAACTTTATAGTATAGACTATTTATTCAATATTTAGATTGAACTTTATAGTATAGAGTGTAGACGATTTTATATTTAGGTTAAACTTAGTATAGACTATTTAACATTTAAGTAATAGCACATTGCGTATTTCATTATATTCTATAATAACGAGAAAATTATGATTTGCCCCATGTGTGATATGGGCGTGCGCACAATTAACCACTGCATTTTAAATTGCGCATGTTGTACCATTCTATTTTTTCTGACGGGCTCACTCTGCCTCCTACCGTTAGTCAAACCCATGTTGATTCATTAAAATTTGACGGAATTACTTTATTACCCTCATATCATTATTATAATATCACCAACACTGTTCACCAGTTTAATCGCTCACGTGTTCATCTCACTGTTCACACAAGAATAATCGATTCACTTCTTCATCCCTTCATTTGTGATGTCTCAATCGAGGTCAAGTCATTACTCATCGGGTCACCTTTCAAGCCTTGTCGTGTCGACGATTCTTGTGTGCGATGCTCGTATGGTGCAGGGACTTGTTACTGGATATCGAAGACCGAAGCACACCCGGGTCGTCGATTTTTGTGTTGTGTAAGTGTTTAACTAGTCACGAATTAGGTTTCTTGTGTATTAATCGATATTGATTATGTTAATTTGGCTTAGGTCAATTTTATGGCTAATTGATTATGTTAAATGTGATATTCACCTTGTAGTTGTTTAGGTTGTTTCTTTGTTGATATGTTAAGTCCATTACAAAAGGAGAGTTGTGGATGGCTAAAATTTGCTGATTGTCCCATGTTCTAGTTGTGAAAAGGTAATTCAAGCAATGGTGAATATGATGAACAAGAAAGATAAGTTTGCAAGAATGAAAATCAAAGAAGTAACAAGCTTGAAGATGTTGCCAGGAATTAGTTGGTTGTTGTTCTTTGTCTATGTTTGTGTTCATTGATTAGTTGTTTTGATTGTATTTGTAGTATGGGATAATGTAATATTTGTTGTTGCTATTCTAGTTTATGTTAAATGTTTAGAGTTTGTTGTTTCATCTATTTACATTATTTCTGTTGCACATTATCAGTCATGTTGCAGCCATGATGAAATTGAGAATGATGAAGTACATTTGGGAAAGCATGAGTTGGAGAAGGATGTAGGGCAATTTGACAATGAAGCAAGTCAATTAGAAGATAAAGAGGGTCAATTGGAGGAAGATGATCTGCTGGCTTATTTGGTGCAAGAAGATGAATTATTTAGACCAAATGAAGAACATGAAATGGAGTCGGGTGATGATTATGACCCTGAGGTTTTGAAAGCAGCTTACGACTATACTATTGAGCCGGAAGAAGATTACTATCATGATCCATATGTAGCCGATCCCGTGTGGGACTCTGACTGGTCAAATGATGATTGTCATTAAAAGTAGCATTGTACTTGGTTTCTAGTATTGTTTGCATTTTAAATGTAGTGTAATTTGTTACTTTAATTTAACTTGATTTGATTTGAAAACATTTGTCAAAAAACCATCACAATCAAAATACCATACAATATTGTCAAACATACAATCCATTATTGTCAAACATGCTACAAGTTTTAAATTGCCTCAAACACAAACCATCATAACACACACCATCAAATTGTTTCAAACACATCCATAACACAGCTTTTAATAATATCAAACACACCTTGTTGACTTCATTAGGGTTGACTTGGTTGGGGAGTTCCTTGAGAAGACCGGATTTGTTCTACAGGTGCTGGCTTGCAAGTCCTGATGTTGTGTCCATATTCTCCACATCATTTACATTTCTTTACATACCCCACCCTAATTAGTCCGCCGCCTGTAGAAAAGACTTCTTGAACCTCATCTATTGTCATATTTCTCTTCTTGTTAGCTGCCATTTTTTTCTTCTCACCCAACGTTTTCTTCCTGCTCTTCTTTGGTCTGCCAATCTATGTGAAAAAATAACAAGCATAGTCAAACTGCTTAGAATCTCAACAATTTTTGCATATAACGTACCTGATTATGTTGTTTAGGTGGAGTTAATGTTGTTGGGCATTCTGATGGTGTCCACATATCAAGGTCTGGGATGGGCATGATTTGATGCTTATACACTTTCTTCCAAGTATCTAACCAGTAAGCTTCATCAACCTACTTTTCCAATGGACTCACAAGCATGTTATTTTCTACTGCAACAACTCGGATTTTAAATTATTATTTTATTAACTGTTACCCGACCCGTTTTTATGCTCTGGTTATTTACCAATAAAAATATCGCGTTTATCGATTATTAATATTTTTTTATTATTAGTTGTTTATTATATTTATTTAATATTAAAAAATATATAAATAAACTTTCATTTATATACATTTTTAACCCTAATCTAAAGTCTAACCTACTTTTGTACCCACCTCAATAGTTTAGGGACTAATTTGCAACTTATGGAAATATTATATCATTTAACCAGCTAACCCGTTAACCCGTATACCAGACCCATACCCGTGACCCGATTTGCGAACCAGTATACCCATTTCTTAGCTTGGACCTTAATTTTCGTTGTTATAGAAATTGAATCAAAATATTTGTTAATCTTGCCCTATGTGACCTGCCACTAGTACAAAAAATAGCTTTAGATGCGGTGAAAAAAGGCTTTAGACGCGGGTTTTAATCGCGTCAAAAAATAGGGCCTCAAAAGCCATTCTGATTTTTAGACGCGGTTTTGAAAACCGCATCAAATGCTTTAAAAACCGTGTCAAATGCTTCATTCTAATTTCCAGAAAATCAATTGTAGCCACACTTTTAAACCGCATCAAATACCTCTTAACTGTGACAAATGAGCATCTCACCTTTCTAGAAAATATTTTTAGCCGCCCTCTTAAACAACGACAAATGAGCATTTATAATTTGCAATTATGGCGCCAAATCAAGAATTTTAACCTCCAAATTTATTTAAACCGCTTAGTTTTAACAATCAAATTAATCCACCAAAAATAACACAATCAACCAAAATGCACTAAATCCAGAATTTTACAATATAAACTTCAAAATACGATTTTCAGCTACACCAAAATGCATTAAATCCATAACTTAACAATATAAACGATCAATATATTAAACAAAATATAAATCTAAACTACAAATACTTCTAATCAAGTATACCAAACTTCATAAAAACCCAACATCAAGTTCTCGAGTAAGTTGCTGATATCTATTTCGGTAACAAACGTCATGTCTTGCATCATCTCAAAAAGAAATAAATAGATTAAGTTAGCATTTAAGAAAATCAAACAACTTATGAAATATAAAATACTTACAAGGTCAGGAAGTCTGTTTTGATTAAGTATACACAAAATCAAACATATATTTGAGCACCATGAAACCACAATTCCATTTGGATAGTTGTTGACACTACAGGAAATTAACAATTAATTATTTAAAACTTAAAAAAAATACACTAACTAATAAACGCAAATCATACCGGAACCATTGTCCATGTGAAATTTACTTCACTAATAATAGACCGAATTACTTCCGAAAGAAAATAGTTAGATTGATCACTTTTTCCCGCCGTCACTAGAGAATCTAAAATATATACTCGTGCCTTTTCGGGAAAAATAATGAAGAGGGACCAATGATTGCTACAAGAAAAAGGCTTAGAGAACATCTAAGTACTAATAAAATAAGTAAAAACTAATTAAAATAGATTAATAAGTAAAAAAAATATAAATATTATACCAGTCTATATATGGTGCAACAAAGTATTATTTGTCTTCATGAAAGCTACATAGACCGAAGATGCGTCCTTCAAGTTCCACGTGATTTGAACGGCCCTAATCACCTGTGATCGTCTCCACATTAAAGAAGGTGCATCGGTTTGAATTTTGAACTAATGCCTCATAAAAAATCAAGAAAGAAAAAAAAGTATGATTAACTTAATAAATTCATTTACATTTTTTTTGAACGGCAAATTAGGTTCACTCACGGACCACTGGAGTATCATCGTGTCACCGGCAGAACCACGCGATCATATCCATCTCCACTAGGCAATAATGTCTAACCACCAATTCAGGAGGAAACCCAATAAATCTTGGGAAAACCCCCTTGTGGGATTCGAACCCAGGACCTTATGGTCCCTAAGCCTTATCCCACCACCAATATGCTGCTAGGCTATAAAGCCATGGACAAATTCATTTACATTTAAAGCATGTTTTATTACCACAACAAAAAAATAATAAAAACAACATACAATGTAAACCAGAAAATGATGATGACATCAACTCATCCGTTGACGGAAAGCTGCAAAACTGTTTCAGATTCAATAAAGCAGCTTCGCTCGGCAATAAACATGATTTAAATATTGAATGCTACAAATTAACCACAAAATTAGAAAATACATGGTTAACTAGGGATATCATCCATCACAATTAAGTCTAAATAAAAAAATAACAGATGCTAAAAAGCATCATACAAAGGGACCCATGTCCACATGCGTTAATAGTGTCTACAAAGATATAAAATCAAAGTTTAATAGTATAAAAACACCTACTTTGTGCCTTCACTTCATATCTATTGAAAAAAATTTCAAACTGAAAATAAAAATCAAAGGTGTACCTGCACACTTGATAAAAGCTGCATTATACAGAATCCACAACTCAGAAACGATTTCTGAAGCGAGAAAAAGGAAAGCCCCATCAACAATTTTAAACAAAATTGGACCTCGAATTGAGGATTAACAATGGTAATTTAACTTAAAACTAAGAGCATATAACGATGGGAGATGTAATTGGTTACCTTTAAGAACGAGAAAAATTAAAGTTGAAGGCTGAGGAGTCGAGATATGTTTTTGGTGGGTTTTTTAAGGGTCGAACAAAGGGAGAGAGGGAGAAGATGAACCAGAGAAAACAGCTAGAATGAATGGGTCAACTAGCTAGGGTTTTGGAGTGAATATTTACCACCTCTTTTTGAAACTATCTTCTGCTCCTTTATTTCACTTAGTAAAAGTATTTATATTATTCATTTTACAAAATTTCACTTTGGGGGTTGTTTTTTCATCACTTGCAACACGCAACGAGGGTGTGCCATCTCATTCCATCACTATTGATGGAATTTAGTGGGGGTGGTGGTAGTGTGATAGGTTTTGATATACATGCATATATATATATATATATATATATATATAGGTTTTTGTATGAGTGAAAGGAGAGTATATGTGGTATAATATATATATATATATATATATATAGAGAGAGAGAGAGAGAGAGAGAGAGTGTCCCATCACGAAATCCCCATAACTCGTGATGGGCATCATGCAAACCCCTTCATCACGCGTGATGAAGGAGGTGGCGACGGTGTTCTTGGTGATATAACGGGGTGATGAGGTCCATCACAGAACCACCCCCACCCCTCTTAGGGGGTGTTTGTTTACCACTTAATGGTACCATTCAGAGGTTGATATCTGAATCGCTCAGATGTAAGACTGTTTGGCTTCTTCAATACCTACATCTGAATGGAATTTTGAAGGTCTGAATGGTTCAGTTGAAAATGGAGTCTGAATGATAGGACCAAAATAACCCCTAAATAATGCAGCGTTCCTTTCCCATCTGGATCCCTCCCAATCGACGGGCCTGCTGCTTCCCAATCAACCCTTAACCTCACAATTGACGGCGTTGTTGCTTCCCAATCAACCAGCCCTTCTCATCTGTAATCGGTAATCCCTCCCAACCCTTACCAGGTAAATTTTTCTAGAATAGCCATGGATGCGAATTTTATTTCCGAAATTGATTGTTCGTTATTTGTTCTCCCATCTACTAGTTAAGGTGTTTGTGTGTTTATATTTTATAACATGGACTATAGCGTATAGATTGATAGGATTTTATCATAATTGTTGGATATTAGGGCTCAATTCTAGAGGTTAGGGATTCAATGGTGAAATCAAGCTGGACTGTCTAAAAACACATATTTTTAAGACGTCGATAATGAGTTCTGGATAGGTGTGCTCGCGGTCAGATTTTGACAGTTTTAAGATCAAACCGTAGCCAAATCATTAGTATCATTTTTTGGTTATCAAAAGCCAAAACTGAATGGTACCATTAATGGTTTGGTTCCGGTTGGTTTCATGGTTTTTCTACAGTTTTAAGATCAAACCGTAGCCAAATTTGCTTTGGATTATGACTTAAAAGAGTTTATGCTTTCTTTCAAAAATAAAAATATAACTAACTGCATGAGGATGTGATGACTCAATAAATATTATTGGATGGTGTGGCAGAATCGGTGGATGGAAAGTGTGAGGGTCTCTACTTGCAAACCGATGTTGCAGCCATGACAGTCTATTATACATATATGAGCCAAGTTGTTTTGTTGTAACATAAAAAATGTATTCATTTTCAAACAACTTAAAATGTGAAATTATCTAATTCAAATGATGTGGTGTTGCTTATGAATATGAAACAAGTGAACATGTGGGTTAAAAACTTAAAATATGTAGTTTATTAGATGATTGGATTTCTAATTTATGCACTTTTGCTGGATGTTCATGTTAGTGCTAAGTGAAATAGGCCAAAATGCGTTGGAAATACTTGTATGAGTGCAGTTTTAACAATTAAACCTCAAAAGATTTAAAAGATTATATTGTCTTTTAAAAATAGGTTTAAACTTTTTGGAAAAAATGTTACACTGGCCAACCTAAGCCAGACCAGTTACACGACCATCGATTTAGTGACCTCTAATTTTATAAATAATACTGGTACACCTGTATTTGCAGGAGGTGGAGAAGGTAAAACCGTGATTCCCACCAGCTAAACCAAAGCATTAGCTCCGAAGAACATCCTTGAGCTCCTTTCTGATGGGCGATGAATCTGGCCAATGATCTTGAAGGTTTGGAATAACGGTTAATGTTTTTCGTTTGTGATCTTGGTCTGAGTCATTGAAGTGATTCTGCAGCAATGAAAGTGAAACACTAGTATTTTGCTACTTTTCGGTTGTAGTTTGTTTTATATCTAGGTAATGTGACAGATTGTTTCAAGCAGTTTGTTGGTTGGTTAATATTGTCAAGAATGATCTTATGTACATTTGATGGTGTATGAGTGTATCGTTCGCTGACTTAACTAAAATTGTTCATTTAGAGACATGTGAAAACAACTTAAGCATTCACTAGTGCCCAAAAAACACAATGCAGATTATAGTCTGCATTCACAAGACACCAAAAAATCCCACTGCAAACACATTTTTTAATCATTTTTTAAAATTTTATTAAATGTCATTTATACAATAAAATATGATTACACAAACTACGTTACTATAGTAAGAAATTATATTTTAAAAATAAAATGGTTTAGGTGGTTGTAAGCATTAAAAATACACCTTACGCAGCTTTCAACTTGAATATATTTCATTCAGCACGAAATAGTTCAGAGGGGTAAAATAGTCATTCTGCACAGCCATTCAGATGTCCAACCAAACAGCCATTTAGTCATTCAGCTCTTACTGATTCAGAGTCTCTTAATCATTCAGACCTGTTATTGGTTCAGCACTTAATGACTCAGGACTTGCCAAACAGCCCCTTAGTACAAGTATTTACACTATTCTTTTTTACAATATATATATATATGTACTCCACGTACAAAGCACCTATATTAAGATTTACAATTTTTTTTTTAAATTTGGAATGTATAATTAAAAATTTAAACCTTTAATATCATTTAAAGTCTATCTATATTTATAAATTTTAAACATGGAGAATTTAAGGAAGTTTATATTAGAAAATATGTTAGTAGAAACTTGTGTAATTAGAGATGAGCATAAACCGGGTAAGACCCATGTAACTTGCGGGAGCTAAACCGACCAAACCTAATTATTTATAATAAGGCATGTTTCCGGATCCTAAGGATACAACTAAACGGGTCGGGATCATGTCTCGCAGGTCTAACATGTTTGCTTACCCTTACATGTAATACACGGTCCGTATAAACTTTATTTGAAAAATAATAAAAGCGTTAGATAAAAAGAAAAGAAAAGAAAAAAAATGATTGGTGGATGGGGCAGCACCCCTTCAAATGACGGGAATGACCACCCTTATTTGGGTCATGTCACTAGCGAGATGGTTAGGGACGGGATGGTGTTTAAATGTGTTACGCGTGATGTGGCATGCCATGCAGGACTAGTGAGTGACCAAACACACCCACACCCTTTAGCCTAAGTGTATGTAATTATTAGACTATGCGTAGTGGGGCTACAAATGTGGGCGACGAGGGCGAGAACACCGCCCCCCTAGGCGACAAAGGAGCGATAAGAGGAGGGGATGACGAGAATTTGTCGCCAGGTGGAGAGATGATGATGGTGACGTGGCGATAAGTGATTGGAGGATGAGGCGATTTGTGGGCGAGAACACCGTCCCTGGGCTACATGTCTCCCCTTTTTTTTGCCATGTGTCATAAAACACTCAATTTTGTTGTTCATCTACTACACATAGCCTTATAAAGTATGAAAGATTTAGTTTAGATTGATTGTGATATAGGTTAGAATAAAAAAAAATACAACCAGAAAGGTTGAATTTATTAATATACATATATAATAATATATCTTATGGTTTTATAATATATAAATAATGATAAACAAAGTTTTAATTAAATAGCATCAAGAATTCGACTCAATTTGTCTTGTGTTTTGGTTAATAATCATTGATGAACATTTCTTAAATTCGTTTGTCTAATTAATTCAATAGCATCAAGAATCCGAATCAACTGCTGTTGGTGCGTCCGTTGACACATTTAGTGTAAAGGTATGTCACTTTTTATTTTAAGTTACTTTCCTTTATTATACAAAAACAAAAAACTAATATACAAAATTTGTATTTTACGGCATCCTTTTATAAATAGTAGTTGACAAATTTGTTAATATATGTTTTTGTATTTATTTTAATAGGATGTTATCTCGGTGACCTATGACAATCTAAAAGCAGTGGAAAAAAGCACAGGAATGACCATCGCATCCAACAATGAGAACACTTCCCCGACCTTCTCAACTCCAACTTTAAAAAGGAATCTTATTGATGTGTATGATGTGGATGATCCCCCGACTCAGTCTACAAGCAAATCTCACTCGGTGGCAACTGTTAGTCAGGAACAAAATGGCAAGCCCAAGCTCTTGATTCCCAAGATGAAAAAAATGAGAAAAACCATCATTTCAACATTTTTAATTTATTCTTACCGTCTGCTTTGAGTGATTTGAATTTTGAATACTTATCGACATTTGGGTTTTTTTGGTTTATGCATGGACCATTTTAAATTTAAAATTTTAATGGTTTATGTTTTAATTATTTCATGTTTTCATTCTTATGGTTTATGGTTTTGTTATTTCTTTACAACACGTTGCAACGTTCAATAACATGTGTTTAAATTATAATAAAAATTTACGAATTGGTTAACAATAAATAGTACTATTATGTCTTCCTACGAAGAATTATTTATTTTACAATAACTAGGAGTATACTATTTGACTTTACATTAACCAACAAAAGTTCATAACACGAAATTTAGTTATCTTATTTTCCAAAATAAGTATATTACTTAAGTTTTTACAGTTACTATTGCAAATATCTTATTATTTTTTTTGTTTTGTCTTTTGTAGTCGGAACTTTAAGGAGACCTTTTGATGACATTACCAATGGTATTAATTCTATATTATATATTATTAAGATTGCTTTATCACTATCAATAACATATTTGTTAATTATGATCTATAGTTAAACAATAAGTTAATATAACTAAATTAAATCTTAATACAAAAATTATGATCTATACTTAACTTAGATTTTTCCCCTCAGCCGTCGAATACGCAAGAAGACCTTTTCAAGACATTAGCAATGGTTGGTAATTTACGTTACAGTTTATTATACTCACTATTGGTTATTCATTTACCATATACTTTTTTCATGCAAATACAAATATTTAGGAATTCTAAATTTAATAAATCTAAACTTAGATTTTTTTTGCCTTTAGCCGTCAGAAATGCACGAAGACCTTTTGAAGACAAAACTACCAATGGTTAGTAATTTTTCTTTTACGTTACAGTTTATTATACTAATTACTGAGTATCAATATACCATTTACGTTTTTCATGCAAATACAAACATATAGGTAATATATTGGGTATTTCTAATGCTCAACATGCACGAAAGGTTCAAAGATAAATTTAGACAACAAGAAACGAAAACGTATCTCACCGTAATCAAACATTCAACCAACAAGTCTACGCCAGTCTCTTGCATATGTCACACAAATAAACAAGAGTAACATAATTATTCCCATCAAATTCAATCATCACTTATAATCGAACTAAAACTAAGTATTTCTTTTTTGTTTATTCGAATCCTAGGTTTTCAAATTGATGTTTCCGTCTCACAAGATAATCGTAGATCGAGGAAAACATTAATGGATATGAAATGGGGTAGAAACATATCAACCACATCACATATCCAGTCTTCAAGTACAAGTCAGGATTCTCTAACGACACAACAATCGAATCAACAGCCTCAAGTAATTGTTGTTGATATTTTTTCTGGTGTGTCTAAAGGTTGTTAAACAACTATTACTTACGTTGTTCCTTATATAGTTTGTTCATTACATTATTTTATTAACTTTATAAAATTATAATCAGATTACTTGGATCATGGTGATCAAAATGTTGTATGTGTGATATGTCATGCAAAACTTTGGAAAGATAAGGCGAAAAGGGGGCAAAACAAAACGGAAAAGGAAGTTACTCGCTTTGTTGCCGTTATGGGAAGGTCGAATTACCAGAATATATTCTATCCAAACCTGGATATGAAAACCTATTTCGAGGCATTGATGCAACAAGCAAATATTTTTTGAAAAACATTAGACGTTACAACTTGATGATGCGAGGTAAAATCGATACAACCATTAATCGAGGAAAATGTCCATTTGTATACAGGTTGAGTGGCCAAAGTTATCATTCGATTGGAAGCCTTCAGCCTGAACCTGGATGCAAACCCAAATTCTCACAATTGTACATATATGACACCGACAACGAGCTTACAAAACGACAAAAAATATTTGGGTATGTAATCACATTTACAACTATACAAAAAAATATCTTTGTTTTAGTACCACATCACTTTCTTATGAATGAGATATTACATTTGTAAGAATTTGGGTATATATTCATATTTATGTATTTCATGTTATTTTTCAGTGACTCTAAGAATATGTCAACTGAGGCTGAAAATGCAATGGATCTTCAAATTATTCAACTTTTGAAAAATGTTAGATTCACAAAATGTTTTAGTTAAGAAGTATATAATGACAAGAGATACTTTGCAAGAAAACCCTCATATTGATTTGAAATTACGTCTTATTGCAAACCAACAAAAGGATGGAAGAACTTACAACCTACCAACAACATCTGAAGTTGTAGCTTTAATGGTAGGAGACATTTCTGACTCCCTTCAGCCTCGTTATATTCTTGTAACTACTATGGGCGGGAAAATAATACCTATAAGTGAACAACATCCTTAATATGTCCCTCTTCAATATCCAATCATATTTATTAACGGTGAAGATGGCTATCGAGATGACATATATCATAGAGGTGTTAACGAAGGTGATGACAGCAAACGGCCTTTTACTACAATGAGGGAATGGTTCGCCTTTAGGATTCAAGATAGGCTCAATCAGTTCTCAATTCTTTCAAACTCAAGGAGGTTGTTACAACAGTTTTTAGTTGACGCGTATACGATGATTGAAAGCGAAAGGCTTTTTTTATATGTAGTTAACAAACAAAACTAAGATCATCAACATATGAGAACCTCATGAATCTAAGAGATCAGGGAACAACAAGTGTTTCAAAAGTGGGACGCACCGTCATATTACCTTCGTCGTTTACAGGAGGCGCTCGATATATGACTCAAAACTACCTGGATGTTATGACACTGTGCAAATGGTTTGGATACCCTGATTTTTTTATAACAATAACGTGAAACCCAAAGTGGCCGGAGGTGACAAGATTTCTTAAAGACACCACTCATAACTCAGAAGATAGGCCTGACATCCTATGCAGATTGTTTAAAATCAAACTTGACACCCTATTAAAGACATGAAGGATAAGGCGGTCCTTGGAAAAGAACAAGCAGGTGTGAATCCTTTACATATGTTTCGTTCATCTTATTTTCTAATATAAGAGTATTACGGTTTTGATAGAAACATATAACTGAAACCCGTTAATGTTTTTATTTATAAACAAAACTTTCATGCAGTTTTTTATACAATCGAATTTCAAAAGTGTGGTTTGCCTCATGCTCATATGTGCTTATTTATGCATGCCGATCAAAAGCTTCCCGATGTAGAACACGTTGACCCTTTAATTTATGCGGAGATTCCTGATAAAAATGAAGACCCTGAATTACAAAACCTTGTGAGTGAATTGATGATTCACGGTCCATGTGGTGCCCATAATCCGACCTGCTCGTGCATGTTTGACAACAAATGTTTAAAAAAATTCCCAAAGAACTTTCGCGAGGCAACATCTGTGGATTCACAAGGTTATCCCCAGTATAGAAGACGCGATTCTGGTCAATTTGTTCAAAAAGGAGACATTTAATTAAATAACAGAAGTGTGGTCCCCTACAACAAGTACCTATTAAAACGATATCAAACACACATTAATGTCGAATGGTGTAATCTGGCATTATCTATAAAGTATTTGTTTAAATACATCAACAAAGGACCTGATCGAGCTACTGTTTTTTTTTTACAAAAAACGACACACAAGCAAACGTGGAACAACCAGAGGTCGATGAGATCAAACAATTTAATGATTGTCATTATTTATCTGCTTCTGAGGCAGCTTGCCGTATTTTCGGCTATGATGTCTGATGTATATAAAATCATACATCTTTTTAGCATCAAATAATCTCTAAAAATTGCAACTTCTATCAAATAACAAAGCACAGAAGGCTACTTATCATAATAAAATACAATTTCAGGTAAACCCAAGCCCCAAACGAAGAAACAAGCGAAAAGACGAAGAAAAACAGAAGAAAACACAAGAAAAGCAAGAAAAACGCCCCCATGCCTCAAGAAACACGCCCCCATGCTTCTGAACACCAGAAAAGACAAAAATTTACAAGAAAAGACAAATACTGTGAACAAAAGCACGGGACCGTGCCTCTTGACCACGGGGTTGTGGTCACCTTCAACAAAAAGACAAAACGATTTTAGCACATGTCAATAAAAGCACGGGGGCGTGCCTACCTAAGCACGGGGCCGTGCTTCACCCTCCAGACTGCCTATAAATTGTGGCTCATGTTGCATTGATCAAGTGTGCCTTGAAGAGAATTCTATACGGTTTCACTTATAAAAACACCTACTAACACTCATATTGAAGATCTAGTGAAGAGTTTGAATGCTTGGAGGTCATCATCATCAACCATCATCATCATCATCATCATCATCATCATCATCATCCATCCACCATCATCCTTAAGAAGAAAGATTCATCCACATTTGGTTAGATTGTTCTAGTTTAATCATGTGTTTGTTATCATCATCCACTCTAATGTTCATAACCATGCTCATTATTGTGACAATTGCAAATTTCAGGTTAACTCTGTTAACTAAACCCAGTTAAATCCTGTTGACTGTGTCAGTAAACTCAGTTAGTTCTGTTAACTATGAGTATGAACTCTTGTACATGTGATGTCATGTATGCGTATATTTAAGTCAACGTGTCATTGGTGACTTAAACAAGGATAAGTGACTAATTATAACTAGGATAATAAACTCGTCTTGCATGTTATAATAAACATGTCATATAACATGTATGATAAGTATAATGTGCTATGTGATCAATATGTTATATTATGGTTATTACATGATGATGTGATTGTAAGTAAGCTAAATGATTAAACAGGTTATATTGTATGTCATGTAACATGTTTATTATTTAAATGGAACCTTAGTTTATGTTACATAGGAAATGTTTATTAAATTATGTACCATGTCACAAATAAATAAATAAAAGATAACCTAAGTAATTTTATTCATTAAATCAATCATAAAGGGTTGTTAATAACAAGGAGGTTACAACTATTGGATGCCAACACCTTTTCCTTTCCCTCTTCCTCTCTCTTTGGCCGTGATACTCACACACACACACATACTCTCATTTTCTTTCATACAAACAATCATCTTCAAGTATCATCTTCAAAACAAACAAGTTGGTGATTATTAGTAAACAAGAGTTTAAGCATTTGATCAAGCAAAGTGAGTAGATTATTATGTTTATATGTTTCTTTTTCTTTTAATTCATATGAACCTTGTATCCAAATGGTTGGATCATGAAAGGGGATGATCAAAGTTTGACAAGTCAAAAAGATTAGTATGTGTCTTGGTTAGTATTGTTGAGTCTTTTATAAATACATGTGTTTTTACTTTTCTTATCAAATGGATAAAAATAAGACATGAAATTTGATTTAGCAAGAATGTTTCTTGATGATTTTGGAATCATAAAGATATAAAAGTTGTGTTTTGTAGTGGATTGTGCCTAAAACTGCTTGCTGACAGACTTGGTGTCTCGGATTGTATTGTGAATAAATTGATGATATGTTTGAGTTTTTGATCGATTTTTGATTCTATGAACATGTACTTTGAATCTAGTTTTCAGAAAGTCCGAAATCTTAATTTTTGGACACTGTTTGAATACTTTTTATTAATTTACAAAATCAAGATGCAAATCTAAATTAGAGAAAATAATTCTGAGTTGAGTTGTAAATTTCATAACTTGATGATAAAAATAGATATGGATATAATTCTACTTCTAGGATGTTGTAAATTGAATTAGGAATCTAGTCCAATTGGTCTTGCATCAATTGGACAAATATGGAATTTTTGACAAATTTTTGATTACTGCTGTGTTGTTGTAGAAATATAAATCATGTTGTTGTAGTATATGAATATTCTGGACGAATTGGTAAATCCAAAAAATTGTGAGAAAAATATATGTTGAACCTAATACTGATGTGTACATGTGTGATTTATTTGGTAATTTAATTGTGAGTTTTGATTGATGAGAAAGATCGGTTTAGGTGGTATAAATTGTTAAAGGTGATAAAGGTGTTAGTTGAATTGAGATAATTGCAAATTGTGATATGTTAGTTGTGGTAAATTAGAACTTTGACTTTTTAAGTTTTGCCTAAATAGTTAGTCTTGCTTGTGATGTTGTGAAAGTGTATTGATCATAGAATTGCAAGGAATATGGCTAAGTGTGTATACTTGATGATTGATTAAGTGTGACTAGAATTATAAGGTAAACATTCTAAGTCCAACCTTTTAGTCAAAGGTCAATATTTTAGTCAAAGGTCAAAACTTTAGTCAAAGTCAACTTTAGTCAAAGTCAACAAAAGTCAAACTTTGGTCAAAAGTCTTTTTAAAAACAATGGGAGATTGTTGGATACTAGTGGTTCTAGGAACCATCCCACAAGTTACTTACGTACTTGCATTTTTAGGGTCTTAGCACGTGACGCATTTACTTCGGTCGGATTTGTGTAATACCCGAAGCACCAACAAGGTGAGTTTACGGCCACACTTTTATACCTTTCCTTTGGGGGAGGAAACATGCAAAACTGTTTTACTTTACTTGCTCTAAATCTTTACACAACCGTTTGGTTGCTTATAACGTAGTGTTTCTTTGCCATGGAAAGTCCTCACGAACATCAGACCGTTAACTAAGGTTAACTGGCGTGGTAAATTTAAATAGTACTATTGGGTTTGACAAACCCCACCCTGCATTATTCTCGACTAGAGGTCGAACGGGTGTAACTTTGACCAAACATTGTTAAGTTTTGGCAATACTTGACTTGAGGCAATAACTAGTCAGCTTCGGTCGTGATGGAAACATAACACTATGCGGCAACGAGTTAACTAAGTGTAGTTAACCATGGGCCACTTTTATTTATAAATGTTTATGAACTGATAGAGCATAACTTACTTTGAAAACCTGTGATCTCACCAACCATATGTGTTGACTCTTTTTAGCATGTTTTCCTCAGGTCACTAGCAAGCACTTGGATTAGGATAACATTGCATGCATGGACTCGCATTGGTTTAAGTTTGAAAACATTTATTTGATATTGGTTTTGCCCTTGTAGCGCCATGAATTATTTAAACTTGTTTGGGAGATGGCTCCCGCACTTTGTTTAGCTTCCGCACTAGCACTTAAGTACTCTGAACATTTTATTTTGATTTGTTAAAACTTTTAAGACCATGTAGATGTCGTTTGGTGTGATTAATGTGTTCGGATCCTGGTTTGTCACCCGCCTTACGGTAAAACTCCGTTAGTGGAAATTTGAGGGTGTGACAATTATGAGCTAAACTCCATTTACCATCTAAAATCTATGAAGAAGCTTTGTTTTACTTGATGATTATATGAAACATGTGGTTTAGTTGAGTAAAGTACATGGTTATTTTGCAATTATCTTTTGATGAGAAATGTTTCACCATCTTAATTCAACAATTCAAAGTTGGTGATTGTCAATCATATTGACAATCGTTTATAATCGATTCATGTTCTTGAAAGATAAAAATACTTTGATAATTTATCGAAACATGGATCCTTATATTGTACTTAGAAATGATGAGATATAAGTTATGATCTATTTATCTAGTTTTGGTAATTCTTTCGCTAACGCGATTGATTAGGCTATCATGCTAGTTAAAGAAATCATATGTTAACGGAATGTGTAATTATAACCTACTTAAATCAACTAAGGGGAGGTTGTGTGACTAAACTATAACCACCCGAAGTTTTTAGAATTGGTATTTGAGAAATCGAAGTCAATCCTAATCTTTCTACTATACTAAACTACTTGCCAACTCAAATTGACATTCTCGTGGTAGCATGACATTAGGAAAGGATCGACTTTAAAATGCGCATGCTACTTTATTTTATGTCATAGGATATGCTCACTTAGAAATGAGGGGCTATTCTACCATATATTATTACGGCAAGTTGATCACATGTTTACTTTGTTATCATCAAGTTGTGGATTCTTGATCTTAGATGGTAACCTTTATATAATTGAACTACTTGTTTAGGATTTCTCGTCTTGGTCACCTATATATTATATGTAAGTATTTATATTTTATAAAAAGTTCAAACATCAACCCCAATATGATTAAAACCTCTGATTAAAATAAGACGACGATTCATTATTAGAAACATATGTGTCCACGGATCGATACTTGGTTCTTACCAATACTATTCTACATATATGATAGGTAAACTTGCCTATTTTGTGTGTGTTTAGTCTTTATAGATATCACTTTTATAAATTTAAAACACGATCTTGTGCAAAAGCTAAATATCCAATCTTTCATATTTTATAACCGCAACGCACAATATACATCAAGTTTTTGGCGCCGTTGCGAGGGGCACGGTACGTTTCTAAGAACGATACAAGTTTTAAATTAATCATTGTCCATTATTGTACAAATTTTTAACTTTTATTTTGTTTTATTTTTACTAACTATTAAACTATATAATTTTACGGCTAGCCTAATTTTAACCTTTATTTTAGCATAATTAACTTAGACTTTAGTTTAGTTTAAAATAACTTAGCCTAACTCGTAGTTTAACTTCGACTTACCTTTATTTTAACTTTAACTTTAGTTTTAACTTTGATTTAGTCCCATGTATGTCCTCTACTTTCAGCCTGAGCTTGTTTCTCCAATTTCTGAACTGGAACGACTCTTTCGTCGACGAGCACGTAAATGAACTGCAGAAACCGCTGAAGCAATCAAAAGACGAATCAGTAGAAGCTACCACATCAGGAGAAAATCAAACAGAAGAAATGATGGCGGCCCAAAACAATGAGCCGAACATGAGCCAGTATGCTATGCTGACTCTCGAAGGCTGCGGCAATGGAGTGGCTCCACCCGAAATCACCGAAAATTTCGAAATCAAATCAAGCACCATTCATATGGTGGAAAATTCAGTTGAATTTCATGGTCTCCTCGACGAAGACCCTCTTCCTCACATCTCTCGATTCTTACGAATCTACGGAACCTTTAAAATACAAAACTGTTCAGACGATCAAATCAAACTCAAACTCTTTCCTTTCTTTCTAAGGGGACAATCCTTGGAATGGATAGAATCTCTTTCCACTGGTTCCATCACCACTTGGGACCAGATGGTTGAACAGTTTCTCCTCAAATACTTTCCGCCTGACAAAACTGCCAAATACCGAGCCAACATCATCGGATTCTGGACCGATGATGATGAATTGTTTCACGCAGCATGGAAAAGATACAAAAGTATTCTAAGAAGATGCCCACATCATGGACTGAGCGTATGGTTACAAGTACAAACTTTCTTTGACGCACAATCCAGTCAAAATAAACAGACCATCGACCAAATCGCCGGCGGATACCTGGGATCCAAATCACCTAACGAAGCATTTGAAGTCCTGGAAAAGGCAGCAAAGAAGAGTTTCTCTTACAACCCACCAAGATCTACACCAACCCATAAAGGAATACACCACGTTGATTCCAACACTCTTGTCACCGCACAGCTTGAAGCCCTTACTAAAAAATTCGAGCAACTTCAAGCCGAGCTATCAAAAACCAGACTCACCTGTGACACTTGTGGAGGAAGTCATAAGTCAAGTGACTGTAAACAAGTCATCATGGCTATAGAAGAAGTTGATTTCATCGCTCGACAAAACAACGCTTTCAGAAATAACTACAATCAAGGATGGAGAAACCACCCGAATTTCAGCTGGAAAGATGGAGGTAACACTCAACCCTTACCCAGATTCATTAAAAGACCGATAAATCAACCCTTCCAACCAAAAACCTAATTTCAATATCAAAGTTCCAGTAGCCATCAAAACCCAAGCTACTAAAAAATTGTAGAGATGTTGATCCAAATCATGACCAAAACAAATGAAGCAGAGAAGAAGGCCGACTCAAGAGCTGTTGATATCAGCAGAGTATTGTTAGAACATGAAGCCAGCCTAAAAAGTCAACAAGCATCATTGAAGAATCTAGAAACTCAAATAGGACAAATTGCTCGAAAATTATCCCAAAGACCACCCGACATTCTTCCAAGCAACACAATCACCAACCCGAATGAGACAGCTAACGCTGTTACACTCATAAGCGGTACAACCACTGTTGTCTCACCAACATCAGAACCAGTTACGGAAAAGGAATCCCCTGATAAAACTCAGGAAAGAATGATCCCAACGGGCACTGTATAACCCAAGGAGCCGGTCCGAACTTATATTCCACCTATTCCATACCCTGGACGGCTGAAGCAGGAATGATTGGAAGCTAAGTACGGGAAGTTTTTAGAACTCTTCAAACAACTCCACATCAACATCCCTTTCATCGAAGCCATCTCTCAAATGCTGAAATATGCCAAGTTTCTCAAAAAAGTACTGACAAACAAGATGCGGCTGGAGGAGCTCTCGCATGTCACCCTGAGTGAAGAATGTTCAGCAGTCCTCCAAAACAAGCTGCCGACAAAAATGACCGATCCAGGGAGCTTCATTATCCCTTGTCTCATGGAAAATTTGTCTGTTAGCAATGCCCTGGCTGACCTAGGAGCTAGTATTAATTTAATGCCTTATGCGGTTTTTGTAAAACTAGGGAGAGGAGACCCAAAGCCCACCCGCATGAGCATTCAGTTAGCTGACTGATCTGTTAAATATCCTCAAGGCATTGTTGAAAACATGCTTGTCAAAATTGACAAGTTTTTTTTCCCAGTAGAATTTTTAATTCTAGTCATGGAGGAAGACAAAAGTGTACCTCTGATTTTAGGAAGACCCTTTTTAGCCACCACAAAGGCTGTTATTGATGTTTGCACCGGCAAACTCACTCTCAGGGTTAATGACGAGGCAATCACTTTTGACATAGGAAAATCTATGCAATATCCGCAACATCACGAGGACACATTATACTGTGTTGACAACATCGATTCTATCGTTCTATATGCGAGATTCCTCCATCACTAACCCACTAGAAGCACAAGTCCTAACCGAAACCATCGCCATACCCATTTTAGAAAACGACAATCTCAATGCTGACTATCACGAAGAATCAGAAGTAGTATGTGAGATCATCGAATGTAATGAAAAATCAAAACCATCAATTGAAGAACCACCGGCCTTAGAATTAAAAGAACTTCCAAGCCACCTCGAATATGCATTTCTGGAAGAAAACTCTCAACTCCCAGTAACTATTTCATCTCACCTTTCTAAAGAAGAGAAAGACGAACTTTTTCAGGTGTTTAAAAACCATAAGAAGGCTATCACATGGAAGATCATGGATATCAAGGGCATCAGTCCTTCTTTTTGTACTCACAAAATCCTCATGGAAGAAGAATACAAACCCGTGGTCCAACATAAAAGACGTCTCAATCCTAACATGCTAGATGTGGTGAAGAAAGAAGTAATCAAACTTATTAATGCTGGATTAATCTACCCAATCTCAGATTCACCTTGGGTTAATACCGTTCAAGTAGTACCCAAGAAGGGAGGAATGACAGTTGCAATGAACAAAAAGGACGAGCTAATACCAATGAGAACCATCACAGGCTGGCGAGTTTGCATTGACTACCGGAAACTTAATGACGCCGCAAGAAAAGATCATTTTCCACTTCCTTTCATCGATCAAATGCTTGAACGTTTATCTGGAAAAATGTTCTACTCTTTTCTTGATGGATTTTAAGGACACTTACAAATTTCCATTGCTCCTGAAGATCAGAAGAAGACCACTTTACATTACGGAACCTTCGCCTACCGAAGAATTCCATTTGGACTATGTAATGCTCCAGCCACCTTCCAACGTTGCATGGTGGCCATCTTTCACGCAATGATCAAACACACTATGGAAGTATTCATGGACGATTTCTTAGTCTTTGGAGACTCTTTTGATCATTGCTTAAAAAACCTTGACAAAATGTTAGCCAGGTGTGAGGAAGTAAATCTAGCCGGGCTTATCCCATATTTGTTCTACGATTTTTTTTTAATGAAAAGTAATTTTTAGGATGATCAAACTCTTAAATTAACATGCTAAACATCATTCTAAAAATTCCGGCTCTCGCGTTTGGCTGAAAAATAAAAGAAAATTTCAGTGACAAAAAGCATGGGCTGTGCTTCTTGAAGCACGAGGCCGTGGTCACCTTAGAATCTTTTGCTTGATACGCACTGACTACGTAGAATTCTCTGACTCGGAAACATTTATTCCCCTAGCAGCACGGGGCCGTGCTTCTAAAAGCATAGGGCCATGTTCGACTTTCCAGTCTTTATATAATGGATGCAAAAACTCACTATTCCATTCACACCAAACATAAAATTAGTGAAATGGAAAACAAGAAAGTCGAATGGAGACCAGTGAGGAATGGCAAGCAACATGATTCTTCCTCAAATCTTGAGGAGGTGGTCATGAGGCTACAATGCATCATACGGGACCAAGTCGAAAACAAAATTCAAACTGAAGCTCGCATAATCGAGCTGATCAACAAAGCCGAACTGCTTCGGTTTGAAAACTTCCATGTTGTGGATAGCCACAACAAGGATGTAGCCTTCAAGCTCAACTATCTTAACCAGGAGATCGCAAAGCTTGACAAAAAGCTTTCCTAGCTCTTGGAGGTTAAACGAGCCCCACCACACATTCAAGACCTGTTCGGAAATAGCGGTCGTTGAAGTCCCGACTTTTTCTTGTTTCGAAGTTGCTCTTGCTAGTGTTATGTATTGTGATCCAGAATTGTTGTTGTACTTTTCTTTCCATTATGTTTAACTATGTTTTATGTTTTAATGAAAGTTAGGACTTTTAATTACTGTCTTAATCCTAACCCTCAAAGAAAATCAGTTAAAAATGAACCAACTCGATAAATAAACAACATAAACAAAAGAAACTGTCTGCCTCGTGCAGCATGGGCCGTGCTTTTGAGTCCACAACAGTTACATGTTTTTTATCAATAAAATAACTTTTCCAACCACTTAACCCTAAAAACCACTTCGTCTATCAACACCAACCGCCGATCATTCATCAATTACACGAATTTCTGCACCAATCTTTAGATTCCAAACCAAAGTACGTTAATTTGACAAATCTATTGTTAGATTTCATCTTCTTAGGTCTAGATTAACCCCTATTTATCACTAATCGATTGAATCAGATTTAAACCCGAAAATTAGATGGGTTATTCATTTAGATTTAAGATAATGAATTGCTGAATAGGTTTTGTACTAATATTTATTGGAAAAAATCATTCGGGTTCGGATCTTGGGAAAAATATATAACAATTGAAAACCCAATTGAAACAATCGGGTAAGAACGCAGGTTCGAGCCTTGATGAGTTTGAAATTAGGATTAAAAACACAAACCGTGCTTTAAAACAACACGAATCGTGGTCACCTTTTGGTCAACAGAAAGTCAAAATTGGAAGCAGCCGAATAACAGTAGCAGCATGGGACCGTGCTTTTAAAAGCACGGTGCTGTGGTTCTCTTTCTATTCCAACATATTAGTAATTTTTCGAAACATTTCGACTAATTTGAATACAAATTGCAGATGGCCGAGTATGGGGACAACGTTCATGCATTTCTAGTATTTCCCTGGCGTGATGCAAGAAATAGAAGAGCCCAAACTAGATTAATCTACCTCAACCAACGATTTCCAGAAGCAAACTTTTATGCCTGTAAAGACACATTAAGACGAGTCATTCAATGGAATCGGTACAAAACCCTTGTGAGAGGGCCGTGGAAGCGAGTTTTTGGTCAAACAGGAGAGGCTGTAACAGAACTAACAAAGGAATTCTTGGCTTCTTTCTCTATAAAAGCCAAGAAATTGGAGATGTGGGATGAAGATGCCAATGAGTTCAGATGTGGGGGTGATTGGCACACAACTTCTATCACCCAACTTGGGATTGATCTGGGAATATACACGGCTGAGGAGACAGACAATGAAATCTGGTTTAGAGCAGGAACAAAAATTGCAGATGAAGATGGTGATGATGATGCTGAAGCTGGAAACACAAGGTCAGAAGCATATGAACAACTGAGCTATGGGATCAAAACTATAATGCAAGCGTTTCAAAGAGCACGACACTACGTGACCCACTTATGAGATACATTCACCGCCTACTCAGTCACACCGCCACTGCTAAAGGTCAGAGTGAGGGGGTTGTTAATTTAATGGATCTCTGGGCACTTTATTGCATGAAGAATGGCGTCCCGTGCAACATCACTTATTTATTCTGCAAGCTGTTCATGACAATTGCAAATGCTAGAGGAAACACCCCGATTTTTGGTGGCCCATGGATCTATAACCTCTATGGAGTATATAATTTAGACAGAGAAGGGACCCGAGGCCCAGAACTGAATGCACTTACCCTTGATTATTGTATCAGCATGCAGATGATTCAGCGGATTAGTCAAAACCTGGAAGTGAGGAGATTTTGTGATACTTATAACCACGTTTGGGACCCCAAGTACCCAACAGAGATGTTGCTCCAGGATGTGCCCGAGAGGAGAGGAGGATCAACGCCCAGATAGTACCGCCGCCGCACCTACCATCAGCGAGGAGGCCCATCTTCATCAGGGGCCGGCCCCAGCACATCACATGATAGCTGATATTCTTTCGAGGGCCTATACGGCCTAATTGATTAATTCTCAGCACGTACCACCGCCTCGGTTGAAAGGATCACAGAGCATATGGCTGCCTCCAATGCACAGCGGGCAGCCGAATATGCATAACCAAGGCGAGAGATTGATCGTTTAGGATAACGCATAGACAGGTAGTGGGAACCGTTTGACCCGGACACGGGTAACTGATGAGCAGCGGCACTGGTAGTTCAGGGTATGGGTATGCATGAGTTGGTAGTACTTTCATGACATTATTATTATTATTATTATTATTATTATTATTATTATGTTTGTTTGAACAATTTACTTTCTGTCTTTTGTTTGTTGGTTTGGTTGGATACTTTTATGGCCGTGGGTGCCAAGACATTATTATTAGGTACTTATTTAGCCTGTTTTGGCAAGGGATGGATGACTCCATACCCAATTTTCAGCAAATTATGCTTGGTTGTTTGTGGTTGTTTGCAGTTTTATATTATGCAGGTACAAAACAGAAAAACAGACGATAACTATGGGACGCTCTATCAGAATTTCGTTAACCCGTATGGAAGTACCTCTCCATTTTAACCCACCATACTTAATTAGAATTTTAATCTTTTAATGAATCTTTTCACATTGAGGACAATGTGAGATTCAAGTGTGGGGCGGAGAATTACTTGGCCAATTGCTTGCTCAAATAATTATAAAAATTCTCTAATCAACGAAATTTTTGTAGTAAACAAAGACTATTTTTATAACAAAACCTAAAGAAATCCAAGAAATTTTTTTTGCAAATAAATAATTACTTATCTATTATAACCAAAGAAAAGTGAAAAAGTATAAAGAAGTTTTGTAATACCGAGAAGAAATTTACGCAATATATAGCGTTTATACCCAATTCCTCCGTTAATATGAGATAAACCTCATGCCATATAAATATTCTTTCGGAAGATTTAAGTGAGTCTTATGTTTCTTGTGATTTAGAACTTGTCGCAAATATTCATTTCGAGACCGCATGAAGTGTTGTATAAAGAAGAAGGTAATGTTGTCACAATTCCCTCAAACCATTCCCCAAATTACTAAACCCAAAAACCTTAACCAAAACCTTACCACCTCATCCATCTCACCGGTAAAATGCAACACTGGTCTTTTACCAGCAGACCCTAAAGAACAGGAAATGCATTCTTTCGATTTTAATTTCCTTTGATGAATTCATTTAGCAAAACCTAGGTTGCCTCCAGAACTTAGGGAGAGAATTTTTCTCTTTAGCAATGAGGTGAGGAAAAATTGGCGCCAAGACGAACAAAGGCCACCATTTTGTGGAGTTTCCAAAAGTGCAATGAAGAGGAGCAAAAAGATACGAACGATGCTTAGGTTGCGGAAACTGGTCTCACGAAGGAATATGTAGAAAACGTCAAACTCATTCTCAGAATGAATATACCGAACTAATGAGGGTGGGGGCTACTAGGCTCAAAGCCGAACAAAAAGATACGAACGATGCTTAGGTTGCGGAAACTGGTCTCACGAAGGAATATGTAGAAAACGTCAAACTCATTCTCAGAATGAATATACCGAACTAATGAGGGTGGGGGCTACTAGGCTCAAAGCCGAACAATCCATTAGAGTTGGAAGTTATGTTCAAAACAGGATTGAGGAAGAACTTATCCACATCCTCAACAAAACTGGTCTTGACGATATGACCTTAAAAGAGTCACTAGGTTTGTTTAAAAAAATATGTAGCAATCGGGAGAAAGGAGCTAACAGTTGAAGATATCTTAAGACTCCCGACAATCAGCAGAAGTTGTATTTACCATTCTCGTTAACCTAAACCCTTGAAAATCACCATAAAATACCAAAATCTCTACTCACACAAAACCAACCCATATTACCTTCTGATCTATGCAACCCTTCACATAGGTGGATATTTGAACTTGTTACAAGCTTATTTATCACATGTTACATTTTGGCTAAAGAGTGTTCACATACATATATCACAGATATGATCAGATATAAAACCGAGTGTGAGTGAACATTGTGAGAACGTGACGTTTTGCATATACAGAAGCTCATAAAAACAAATCACCTTTTTATTTATCACTACATATATTCCTATCATTTAAGGTTGGTTATTTCGTTTCCATTTTCTTGGAACTCTTTTTGGGAATGTTTAAACTATGGTTCTAACTTGCTACTTTTAGAGAATATTTATAGGTCGATTGCTTGAGGACAAACAATGTTCAAGTGTGGGGATGTTTGATGTACATAAAATCATACATCTTTTTAGCATCAAATAATCTCTAAAAACTGCAACTTCTATAAAATAACATAGCACAGAAGGCTACTTATCATAATAAAATACAATTTCAAGTAAACCCAAGCCCCAAACGAAGAAACAAGCGAAAAGACGAAGAAAAACGGAAGAAAACACAAGAAAAATAAGACAAACGCTCCCATACCTCAAGAAACACGCCCCCATGCTTCTGAACACCAGAAAAGACAAAAATTTACAAGAAAAGACAAATACTGTGAACAAAAGCACGGGACCGTGCCCCTTGACCACGAGGCCGTGGTCACCTTTAACAAAAAGACAAAACGATATTAGCACATGTCAATAAAAGCACGAGGGCGTGCCTACATAAGCACAGGGCCGTGCTTCACCCTCCATACTGCCTATAAATAGTGTCTCATGTTGCATTGATCAAGTGTGCCTTGAAGAGAATTCTATGCGGTTTTCACTTATAAAAACACCCACTAACACTCATATTGATGATCTAGTGAAGAGTTTGAAGTCTTGGAGGTCATCTTCATCAACCATCATCATCATCCATCCACCATCATCATTAAGAAGGAAGATTCATCCACATTTGGTTAGATTGTTCTAGTTTAATCATGTGTTTGTTATCATCATCCACTCTAATGTTCATAACCATTCCCATTATGAGCTAAACTCCATTTACGATCTAAAATATATGAAGAATCTTTGTTTTACTTGATGATTATATGAAACATGTGGTTTAGTTGAGTAAAGTACATGGTTATTTTGCAATTATCTTTTGATGAGAAATGTTTCACCATCTTAATTCAACAATTCAAAGTTGGTGATTGCCAATCATATTGATAATCGTTCATGATCGATTCATGTTCTTGAAATCAAGAACATGAATCAAGAACCTCACTATATTTGAGATTGAAAAAATCTTGTTGCGAAACAACTCAAGCTTAAGAAAATATCAAACCATGCCTTTCCCCGATGCCGAGTATATATCTATTGCATATAATAGTTTGATTCAAGAAGAGTTGTCATACGATCAAAACTTGCTAAAAGTAGAGTTCCAAACTCTATTTAATTCAATTACTAATGAGAAAAAAAATGTTTTTGATCGTATAATGATAGCTGTTCAATAGAATAAAGGTGGTGTGTTCTATATATAGGGTTATGGTGGAACAGGTAAAATGTAAGACCCCGGCTAAAGCGGAATACGCCCGAGTGTGACGTACAGATTGTCCAAAACACATGTGGCACTATTAAATGACAATATTATCATTATTCCATTGATGATTCAAATATCAAGTACTTTAGCAAATAAGAAAAATTACAAGGAAATAAACAAGTCAAACACTTTATTATTGATAATCCTATGTCTAGTGTCTTCTCTTGTTTCAACCTCTAATAAGCGTACATGTAACATATGTATAAAATAATGTCAACTAACTTAATAGTTGGTGAGTTCCCACAGTTTTTATGTAATACATAAAAATCATACAATTCCATGAAAAATCGTGAAAAACAAATAAGGTCCTTTCCAGTTGGGATTGTGCACCAACGTACTCGGATAATGAGGCCCTTTTCCACTCATAACAACAAGGTCTTGAGCCCAAAGGGGGGCGTATGATCATACAATATTGAAGTAATCCATGTGCAATTAATATTGAGCATGTAACAAGTAAGCACACAAGTCCATGTAATGAATTGTAGTTTGTAAACAAAATCGTACGAAATTGGGTGTTTGTAGGATACATATGCTACCCCAAAACAATAAAAGAGTAAAAAGGGGGTGTGAGAAACTCACATTTGAAATAGGAGTGACAACTTGGAAACGAAACGGAAAGCACGTTATATGAAACCGAACGATCGAATCTCACGAGCTAAAATTATAAATACTATAATTACTAACTAAATAATGGAAATAACATGTCGATCTTAAAGTTCATGTATTATTATTTGTATATATACTTTTACCCTTTTAAAGTATATTAATATTAAGGTTTAACGGATTCTAACGCTATATTATTATAAAATTATTTATGAGTTTTATATTAAAATTTGTACATAATAATGTTACGGGATCCTAGCGTTACCGGTGTATTTTATTTTAATGATTGACGGTTTAGACTTTATAAAGTTACAACAATATATATATATATATATAGGGGATGGTTCAAGAGAGAAGCCATCTTATTGCAAGAAATGCGAGAAGTTAATTACAACCATTGATTATGTTTCATCTAAGGCCTACATTTAACATGGCAATCTTGTAATATGAAGATGCCTATTATTATAGATTTTAAAGCAAAAGGGTAGTTTGGTATTTATTCTTTGTATATATTTGCAAATTGTTTCCTACCTTATATATTTGGTATAAGAAAGGGTTGTATTGGTTGTGCATTTTAATGTGTTTTTTGTTATTTTTTTTATGTTTTCTATTGAATAATTGAATTCATAAACGATCTCACATGAATACCTACATTACTTGAGTTCATAAACTTGAGTAACTTAATTAATTTTTCTTACACTTTTCTAAATTTAATTAGCTTAATATTTTTCAATTACATAAATAACAATAAAAAATTGTAGTTTACGTATTAAAAATACACAAACCTAGGTAGGATTAATAGTGTGTTGGTGTAAGACTGTGTATGTATATCCTTCATCTTTTATAAAATGATCATTAATTTGCGTATCTAACTAACAAACTATGTAGAGAAAGTTAGTTGTGTAAGTTGTCAAAAGTTTATGTAGGTATAATATGGTTCTTCAAATAAATATTGACTGTGTAGGGTGTTAAAAGTTTGTGTAGGTATATGTTGTATGGTTTCTCAAAATACATATAAACTGTGTAGGTTGTTAAACAATTTGTGTAGGTATATGTTGATATGGTTCTCCAAATACTTATAAACTGTGTAGGTTGTTAAAATTTTGTGTAGGTATGTATTGGTTGTGCACTGATCTCTTATGCAATGTCCGTGTATGAAAGATTTTATGTGTAGGTGAATATTAATATGTTATGTTGTTTGTATTCTTTAATCTTTACGTACATAATTTAAAGTTGTATTTAGGTATGATGAATATTTAAATGGAATATGTGACTGCAAGAAACATAAAGATTTCAAAGAATTGTCAGTTACGTTTGTGAGGATTTGTGTGCTTTTAAGTTTATTTAAACCATAAAAAAAATATTTGGAAAAAATATTCATTACTTTTATATAAAATAGAGTCAAATTTTGATTGCTTTTAAATCTAATAATAATGTAAGGAAAGCAAAAAAAGTAAGTTAATAATTGAAACTTTCAACATTTAAGTACTTACTAAAAATAAAAATTTTATCTTTACCATTATATCCTTTTAATTAATTAAAAGAAAATATACAAAGAAAAATTCTGATTGGTTGCAGTGATTTCTCGCACTTCTCGCAATAATTTGACTTCTCTCCTGAACTTAAACCGATATATATATATATATATATACACATACATACATATTTATATAATTATTTTACGAGTTGAAATGATTGATTCAGATTTGTAAAAGTTGATTCTTGAACAAAAATGCTAACGGAAATTAAAACAACTTTTATTTAACTAAAAAAATGATTTTATTTATTTTATAATGATTTATAAATGTATATATTTGATTAAAACAAACTGATAAATATGTATATATTTTATTATAACTAAATACATGATTAAAAAAAACAATACTGAATATGCTGTGACCCGGGTTCGAACCCAGGTCTCCATGACAATACTCAGCATAGATAACCACTGGACCAAACCATTTTTGTGTTATGTTATTAGAAATAGAAATATATATCTAATAACATTCAAGTTTTCTTAGCAAACCCTAGATTCAATTCTTCTAATATGTTGATTGTTTGCTTGATTTACGTTAGGGGTTTTGTTATACACTCGAAACTAATACGAAACCATATAATACTTACTGGATTTGGTGCCCGAATGATGGAGAACAAGACTCGCCGGAAAAGTAACTTTGATGAACAAATCGGAGTTATAGAGAGTGTTAGAGAGGATATTGAAGATTGGTGCGAGTTTAGATGTTGATTTGGGTCCTATTTATAGCCTCAATTGAACCCTTTGATGTTTAATACGAGTTATTGAAGAATTGAATTATAATCTAATCGGTTTGATGATTAACACGAATTAATTGAGTCGTTAATGGTGAAATTAATCACGTATTATTGGTTGGGATTAATGGCAAAGTCGTTTAGTTTGGATTAGCGGATTGAGTAGTGTTTTTAAATGCGAAGTTCGAGTTTTCCGGCGCCGTTTTCGGCTGCCGAAATTTTTCGCTTGAAAAACGTATGGGATACGGGGGGAAGGTGGGTTGTGATGTTTTATTATTATTTTTTTTTATAATTTAATTAAGATTTACACTTATAGTCCTTCAATTATTAAAAAAATTATATTTTGTTTTAAAACTTTAATATACCTTTTGAACCTTCAACTTTGAATGAGTTTATATATTGTTGTTTAAACTTTAATTACATTTTGCACCTCGAACTTTATAACTTTATATATTTTAATATCTCTAAACTTTTTACGAATTACATCCGAATAGTTTGAAACTTGATTATGTTAATAACTTTTATGGCTCAGAGATTCATTAATCGATCAATACGAATAGAAAATGAACGGAAACAATACATTAATCATATAAATTTGATATAAATCAATAATCTTTCAAATACAAATATATTGAAACGACTAAACGGGTCGGTTTAACAAATTCAAATACAAATACGAATACAAAAAATTGACAAATGTCACAGCATTCCCTAATTTTGAGAATTTCGTCCCGAAATTAAGTAGAAGAATCCGTAACAAAAAGATGAGGATACTTTGTTCACATTTGATCTTCTCATTCCCAATTGAATTCAGCGTCACGCTTGGATTCCCAACGAACTTTTATCAAAGGTATACGACTACGTTTAGTTTCCTTGTCTTTGCGATCCATGATTTCCACCGGTTTCTCGACAAGGTGCATTGTTTCATCGATGCGTACTTCGTCGAGTGGTACATGGAGGTTTCCCTCAGCAAGAAATTTCTTTAGATTTGAAACATGAAACGTCGGATGAACGTTAGAAAGCTCTTGAGGAAGTTCGAGTGTGTAAGCAACACTACCAACCCGAGCAAGAATCTTGAAAGGTCCAACCAAACGAGGGGATAGTTTACCTTTCTTGCCAAAACGAACAACACTTTTCCAAGGAGATACCTTGAGAATGACACGGTCACCAACCTTAAACTCAAGAGGTCGTCGTCGGTTATCGGCGTAACTCTTTTGACGGCTACGAGCGGTTAAGAGGTTTTGTCGGATTTGAGCAATTAAATCAGTAGTCTATTGAACAAGTTCCGGACTGGTGATTTGGGTTTCACCAATTTCGTTCCAACAGATAGGTGATCGGCACTTACGACCATAGAGGGCTTGGAACAGAGCCATACCGATACTCGAATGAAAACTATTATTGTACGAGAACTCAATCAAGTGAAGATGAGAATCCCAGTTTCCATCGAAATCAATGACACATGACCTAAGCATGTCTTCGAGCGTTTTAATCGTGCGCTCAGATTGTCCATTGGTTTGAAGATGATAGGCGATGCTAAGATCCAATCGAGTTACCAAATTTTGAAGCGAAGACCAGAAGTGAGAAGTAAAACGGCTATCACGATCGGAAATGATACGCAAAGGTATACCATGACGAAAAACGATACGTTGAACATAAATCTGAGCGAGTTGATCAACCGAAAACTTTTCGTTGATCGGAATGAAATGAGCGGACTTAGTCAAAAGGTCGACTATAACCCAAATACCGTCGTGACGAATTCGAGTAGTTGGGAGCTTGAACATAAAATACATAGAGATATCTTCCCATTTCCACAAAGGGTTGTGTGGTTGAACGAGCCAACCATATGGTCGTTGGTGCTTAACGTTAACTTTAGCTCAAATAAGGCATTTTCTCACATATAATGTGATGTCTTTCTTCATACCGGGCCACCAAAATGTGGTCTGTAGATCAAAATACATCTTATCCGCACCGGGATGAATGGAATATCAAGACTTATGAGCTTCGTCCATGATGAATGTATGAAGATCGTCACGATTAGGAACCCCCAAATGTTCGAGGTAATACAACAAACCATCGCGGTTAGTTTCAAGTTGATTCTCGACACCACATGACATTTCATCATACATATTACCCTCGGTGACAGAAACATGTTGAGCCTCAAAGATACGAAGTTGGAGATCGGTTTGAACGGTCACACAATGAAACAAAATTGATTTCACATGGGTCTTTTGACTATGGGCATCGGCTACTGATGCGTGCGTGCATGTGGTATAAAATATGATAGATGGAATGATTTGCTTTTGCACAAGATCGTGTTTAAATTTATAAAAGTGATTTCTACAAAGACTAAACACACACAAAATAGGCAAGTTTACCTGTCGTATATGTAGAATAGTATTGCTAAGAACCAAGTATCGATTCGTGGACACAAATGTTTCTAATAATGAATCGTCGTCATATTTAATCGGAGGTTTTAATCATTTTGGGCTTAATTTTTTAAACTTTTTATAAAATATAAATACTTATATATAATATATAGGTGACCAAGACGAGAGATTCTAAACGAGTAGTTCAATTACGTGAAAGTTACCATCTAAGATCAAGAATCCACTCCATTTTAGCATTGATAATTAATATTCAAACATGTGGTAAACTTGCCGTAGCAATATATGATAGATAGCTCCTTAAGCCTTAAGTGAGCATCTTTGGCACTAAGGAGGTAACATGCGCATTTTAAAGTCCATCCTTTCCTAATGTCATGCTACCTCAATGATGCCAATTTAAGTTGGCAAGTAGTTTCGTAAAGTAGAAAGATTATGATTGACTTCGATTTCTCAAATACCAATTCTAACAACTTCGGGTGGTTGTAGTTAACTCGCACAACCTCCCCTTGGTTAATTTATGTAGGTTATAATTACACATTCCGTTAACATATGACTTCTTTAACTAGTATGATATCCTAAGCAAAGCCATTTTCAGATTACCAAGACTTAGAGAAATACATCATAACTTATATCTCATCATTTCTAAGTACAAAATAAGGATCCATGTTTCGATAATGTATCACAGTATTTCTATCTTTTAAGAACATGAATCGATCATGAACGATTGCCAATGTAATTGACAATCACCAACTTTGAATTAGTAATTTAAGATGGTGAAACATTTATAATCAAAAGATAATTGTAAGATAACCATGTACTTTACTAGACTACACCACATGTTTTAAATAATCATCAAGTAAAACAAAGCTTTTTCATAGATTTTAGATGGTAAATGGAGTTTAGCTCATAATGATCATGGTGATTAACATTAGGATGGATGATGATAACAAACACATGATTAAACTAGAACAATCTAACCAAATGTGGATGAATCTTCCTGCTTAATGATGATAATGATGGTTGATGATGATGATTGATGATGATGATCTCCAAGCCTTCAAACTCTTCACTAAATCTTCTATGTGAGTGTTAGTGTGTGTTTTTATAAGAGAAAACCGGATAGAACTCTTTTCAAGGCACACCAAATGAGTGCAACATGAACCACTATTTATAGGCAATCTAGAGTGAGAGGAACGGCCTCTCGCATACGTAGGAACGCTTCGGTGTTTTTTTTAGTGATATGTGCTAAATTCATTTTGTCTTTTCTGGTAGACGACCATGGCCCCGTGGTTGAGGAGCACGGCCCCATGCTTTTGTTCCCAGTTTTTTGTCTTTTCTTGTATATTTTTGTCTTTTCTGGTGTTTAGAAGCATGGAGGCGTGTTTCTTTTCTTTTCTTGTGTTTTCTTCTATTTTTCTTCGTCTTTTCGCTTGTTTCTTTATTTAGGGCTTGGTTTTACCTGAAATTACATTTTATTATGATAAGTAGCTTTTTGTGCTATGTTATTAATAGAAATTGCAGTTTTTAGAGATTATTTGATGCCGACACATGAACATTGCTTGTCCTCAAGCAATCTTTCTTTATAAATATTCTCTAAAAACAACAAACTCGGATTATAGCCATCCCTTAAGCGAGCTCCAAGAAAATGGAAACAAAATAACCAATTCGTTTTAATGATAAAAGGAAATTTTGTTTTTATGAGCTTCCGTTTATGCAAAACGTCACGTTCTCACAATGTTCACTCACACTCGGTTTTATATCTGATCATACCTGTGTTGTATGTATGTGAACACTCATAATCAGAATGCAACCTGTGATTAATAAGCGTGTAACAAGTTCAAATCTCCACCTTTGTGAAGGATTGCATAAATCAGAAGGTAATATTGGTTGGTTTTGTGTGAGTTGGGATTTTGGTATTTTGTGGTGGATAACGGCTCTTGGTTGAGGATGGTGAATACAACTTTTTCTAATTGTCGGAGATATCGAGATGTCTTCGATGGTTAGCTCTTTCTCCAAAAAAATATTATTATTATTTATTTTATTTTTTTAGATACCTAATGACTATTTTATGGTCAGATCGTAAAGACCAGTTTTGCCGAGGAGATGGATCAGTTCTTCCTCAATCCTGTTCTGAACATAACTTCCAACTCTAGTGGATCATTCGGATTTGAGCCTAATAGCCCCTACCTTCATTAGTTCGGTATATTCATGCTGAGACTGAGTTTGACTTTTTCTACATCTTCCTTCGCGGGACCAGTTTCTGCAACCTAAGCATCGTTCGTATCTTTTTGCTCTTCTCTTCATTGGGTTTTTGGAAATTCCATAAAATGGTGGCCTTTGTTCGTCTTGGCGCCACTTTTTCCTCACCTCATTGCTAAAGAGAAAGATTCTCTCCCTAAGTTCTAGAGGCAACCTAGGTTTTGTGAAGTGTATGCAGCAAAGGAAATTGAAATCGAAAGAATGCATTTCTAGTTCTTTAGGGTCTACTGGTAAAAGACCAGTGTTGTATTTTACCGGTGAGATGGATAAGGTGATACGGTTTTGGTTAAGGTTTTTGGGTTTTGTGATTTGAAGAATGGTTTTATGTGATTGTGACAATATTACCTTCTTCCTTAAATAACGCTTCGTGCGGTCTTGAAATGAATAATTGTGACAAGTTCTAAATCACACGAAACTGGTGACTCACTCAAAGCTTCCGAAAAAATATTTATGTGGCATGAGGTTTATCTTATAGTAACGGAGGAATTGGGTATAAACGCTATATTTTGCATAAATTTTCTTCTCAGTATTACAAAACTTCTTTTTACCTTTTTCACTTTCCTTTGGTTATTGTAGTAATTGGTTATTTGCGAAAAAATTTCATTGGATTTCTCTTCAGGTGTTATAAAAATAATCTTTGTTTGCTGCAAAAATATTTGTTGAATAGAGAATTTTTATAATTATTTGAACAAAAAATTGGTCAAGTAATTCCCCTCCCCACACTTGAATCTCACATTGTCCTCAATGTGAAAAGATTCATGAAAAGATAAAAATTCTAATTGAGTATAGTGGGTTAATATGGAGAGTTACTTCCCTATGGGTTAACGAAATTTTGACAGAGCGTACCTTGTTTATCGTCCATTTTCTTGTGTTTGTATAGTGGGTTAATATAAAACTGCAAACAACCACAAAAAACCAAGCATAATTTGCAGAAAATTGGGTATGGAATCATCATTCCCTTGCCCTATCGGGCTAAATAAGTTCCTACCATAATGTCTTGGCACCAACGGCCATAAAAGTATCCAACCAAACCAACTAATAAACAAGTACGACAGAAAGTAAATTGTTTAAAACACACACAATAATAATGTCATAAAGATACTACCAACCCATGCCCATTCCCATGCCCATGCCCATACCCGTACCCAACCTACCAGCGCTGCCAACCATCAGTTACCTGTGTCCGGGTCAAATGGTCCCCACTGCCTATCCATGCGATATCCCAACCGATCAATCTCTCTCCTCGTCTCCTCATACTCTGCTGCTTTCTGTGCGTACGAGGCTGCAATCTGGCTTGTGATCCTGTCAAATGAGGCGGTGGTGTTAGATGAGAATTGATCAATGAGTCCATATAGACCCTCGAAAGAGTATCGGTTGTCATATGACGAGCTTGTTGGAATTACGTATGCCCGAGACACATACTTATATTAATGTGGCTAACTGTGTTTGATCCAAGTCGGGTCATACCCAATAACAAGCTAGACGACACCAAATGTATTCTTTTAATAATTTGATCATTTAAACGAATACCGAACACTACATGTTTAGAAAATTGGTTTTCTAAACAAACACACTTGAGGATTCAAATAAATTATTTGGATAATTTGTTTATATAAACTAATTATTTAATTGGTTAAATAATTAAATAGATGTATGCACATTTTATGAAAATGAGTTTTATAAAATGAATGGAGATGTTTTAAATGTTAAAACACAAAACAAAAAAAAAAAAAAAAAAGAAAAACAAAACAAAACCGGCCACCCATGTGGGGGTGGTGGTTTTACCCAATCAAAAACAAGATGCTCTTTGTAACTTGTCTTGGGTTCCTTTTAATCCTCCATTCCCCATACATGCAAGTGGGTCTTGTTCTTTGATATTTTTCAAGTGTGAATAGCATTCAAAAATCTCTCTCTCTTCCTCTCCAAAACTCACGGCCACTTTGGCCAAAGAAAGGAGGGTTTTGTGAGCTTGATTCAAGTGTTCTAATCCTAGCAACAAGTTGGTGTTGTTGTTTAAAAGCTTGGGGTATCAAAAGCTTGAGGGTTTCTCCTTTGCAACCTTGCCATTTGAAGACATCATCTTCTTCATCCATCTACATCTTCTTATAAGGTATAAGAAGGTACCATTTACATTTTGTAAGCATATTGTTCTTGTAATATTGATCCTTGTTCTATGGGTTTTAGTTTTAACATAATGGTATGTTCATAACAAGTTATAAAATCTAAGCTTCCGTTGCGTTTTCTAGTTAAATATGGTTAACTTGAACTTTGATAATCTTGTATAAAACCCAACAATGGCATCAATAGCCGGTTACAAGGACTTATGTTTCTTACATGTTCATAGATTTCGGGTTTTTCATGGGTGAAAAAGGGGTCCGAAATTTTGGTGGATTTTACCCCTCATGGATTTGTAAGATCTTGACATGCATGAAAGATCTTAGGAAACCATTATTAACATTTGGATGTTGAAAATAAAAAAAAATAATAAAAATTTTTGGGCCGTAGCCTCTTGGGGGGGGGGCGATTTTATTTGGTGATTTTGGGCATTGGTTGCTTAGGTTGCATGCTTAGAACATTTGGTATGTTTGGATGTGTCATAACCGAAACCTAGACCTTGGATGTGTTGATTGTTGTTTGTGTATGTTGATTATGTTTATTATTCAATATGGTTGTAATAATTCATAATCTTAGGCTTGTGTAATTTATTTATTCATAAGTTGGTTTGTAATAAATAGATTAGTTGCATTTTCTTTTTTTAGAAAAATATGTATTAGGATACATTTTGTAAAAATTGAAGATGCAAGAATTGGTGGATTTGGGCCTTGGACCGAAATTTTGGGCTTGTTGGGCCTCACCGGCCCATCATGGGATTCAAGCCCATTAGGCCCATAAATTTCACTCTTGGGCCCAAGAAGACTTTTGGAAGTTTGGAGCCCATTAACAAGCCCAACAAGAACACAACAACTTGGAAAGGATACTTGAAGCATTTGGATGCAAGGTCAAGTGGGAGTCAACATTCCATCCTTGTGTCATGTTTTGTCCCTTAGGTGTGACTTATGACCTATACTTGTTTCGGCTAACAAGTATGGTCAAACTTAGCGGTTCTCGGTTATGACTATATTTTGCATATGTATGCTTGGTTGTTTGTTTTACTTTATGTAATGTGTGGTTGATAGATATTAGGATATCCAAACCGTCACATAGGAACGACAACAAGCATAAAACGGGTTCTAATATATATTTGGTAATATCGCGTCAATTAGTTTAATTAAATGGGTTTATTAAAACTAAGCGATTACTCACATATAATAAAATTGGTTTTATTATAACTTGAACCTTGAAAATTGGTTTTCAAAATCGCCATATTACTAAATGCATGTTAGGATATGGCATAATGTTTTTCAAACTAGAATATTGGAAAACTTAAAAATCCCTTTTTTCATAATTACCAAGGAAACAAGTCTAACACCATCCTTTTGTATGACACTTAACGTATTAGGGAACTTTAAATGGGATAAAGGTCACCTAACCATTTTGAGCAAACTAATATACTTAGGGTAATATTAACATATTTGTGGGATAAAGGTCACCTAACCACTTGTATGTTAATCTTACATGTTTATACAAGTAGGACGACTTGAATTGGAAACCATGTGATAAAGGTCACCTAAGCATGGGATCTAATGGTGTTGATGGGATAAACATGCCAACACGAAATAAGGATTTCGAATGGTCCCATACCTCTAGAAGTTGCAAAGGGTTGCAATTGTCAAGATTGACTACCTTGTTAAATCAAATAACGGGATAAAGGTCACCTAACCGAAATTTGATTTATCGTTGGATTCTAGAATTTAATTATTATTTTAAAATTTGGAATAAAAGGGTATTAATAATTAAATTGTTTATAATACTAAAATAAAACTTTGTTAAATTTTGTAGATGGCCGCTAACAATGCAAACACCTCTACCCATAACACCCGTAACCTATCCTTAAGAACCATCCTTGAAAAGGATCGTCTAAACCATAATAACTTTATGGATTGGTATCGCAACTTGAGAATAGTTCTCAAACAAGAAGAGATATCATATGTCTTAGACGATCCCATTCCCGATGAGCCTAACGTGGAAGATGAGGAGGCGTATAACGATTGGGTCAAGTACACCAAAGATTCGGTGCAAGCCTCTTGCCTCATGTTAGGGACTATGATTCCCGAAATCCAAAAGGATTTCGAGCATCATGGGGCATACGACATGATAACTCAATTGAAGGAAATGTTCCTTCAACAAGCTAGAGCGGAACGTTTCGAAACGGTTCGAGCGTTTCATGCATGTCGTATGGAGGAAACCCAAAGCGTCTCATCTTATGTCCTAAAGATGAAAAGCTACATTGAAAAGCTTCGTAGGTTGAATTGTCCCGTATCTAATGAGTTGGCTACGGATTTGATCCTCAACTCTTTGACCAAAAGGTTTGAAACCTTTGTCATGAATTATAACATGAATGGATGGGACAAAAGCATTGGTGAGCTTCACGCAATGCTAAGAACGGCCGAAGCGGGAATGGGTAAAAGGGTTTTACCCGTTCTAACAATCAATGAAGGAAAAAGGGGACATAACTCCAACCCCAAAGCAAGTGTTGCTAAGGGCAAGGGCCACGTCCAAGGAAAGGGAAAGAGGAAAGCCATCACGCCCACCAAACCGAAGGAAAAGAAGCAAAAGGTTGCGGCGCAAGATCCATGCTTTGAGTGTGGAGAGATAGGTCATTGGAAAAGGAATTGTCCGACCTATCTCAATGCGTTAAAAGATAAGAGGGATGCGGGGCATACCTCAGGTATTATCTTTACTATACATATTGAACTAAATGTTATTTCTTCAAATACATGGGTACTTGATACCGGATGTGGAACTCACATTTGCAATTTGTTGCAGGGGTTCAAAAGAAGTAAACAACTCAACAAAGGGGACATTAGTCTCTTTATGGGCAATGGAGCAAGAGTTGAAGTCCAAGCCCAAGGAGACTACATATTAAAGCTTCCAAGTGGTTTGGAAGTAATTTTGAAGAATGTTTTGTATGCTCCTAAGTTAAGGAGAAACATTATTTCCGTGTCTCTTTTAAAACAATGTGGCTTTGATCTTAAGTTTATTGATTATGATATTCATGTTTTGTTGAAAGGCATGTTTTATTTTAAAGCTATACCCATGAATGGTATATATGAAATAGATCAAAGTGGTATGTCACATAGTAGTTCAATATACAATGTCAACACCAAGAAACTCAAGAAGGACTTGGGTGATTCCTATCTTTGGCATTGTCGCCTTGGACATATAAGCAAGAATCGCATGCAAACTCTTCGCAAGAGTGGTATTCTAGAAACAAATGAGTATGATTCATTTGATGTATGTGAATCTTGTTTACAAGGCAAAATGACAAAGCAACCCTTTAATAAAACTTTTGAAAGGTCAAAAGAATTATTGGGTATCATACATTCGGATGTATGTGGTCCTTTTAGACCAATGACTAGGAATGGTGAAAGATACTTCATTACCTTTATTGACGATTATAGTCGATATGGTTATGTGTACTTAATGAAACACAAAGATGAAGCTTTTGAAATGTTCAAAGACTTCAAAACTGAAGTAGAAAGACAACTCAAGACCACAATCAAAGTACTTCGTAGTGATAGAGGAGGTGAATACCTAAGTGGTGTTTTTCAAGATCATCTTAAGAGTTGTGGAATTATTTCACAACTTACTCCACCTGGAACACCACAACATAATGGTGTGTCTGAAAGGAGAAATCGTACCCTATTAGATATGGTTCGATCGATGATGGCTAGAAGCACTTTACCTCTATCATTTTGGGGCTATGCTTTACTTTCCGCTGTTCGCATATTGAATATGGCTCCAACCAAGAAAGTGGAGAAGACACCTTTTGAAATATGGCATGGAAAGGCTCCATCGCTATCATTCTTAAAAGTTTGGGGTTGTGAAGCTTATGTAAAGCAATACACCCCAAACAAATTAGAAGTCCGATCCACTAAATGTATCTTTATAGGTTATCCTAAAGATGATATAGGATATTACTTTTACGACCCTAGTGAGCAAAATGTTATTATTGCTCGAAAGGGTAAGTTCTTGGAAACTAAGTTCCTTGAGGAAGGAACTAATAGTAGAACAGTGAAATTTGATGAGGATCAAGAATCACAAGATGATACACAATTGGTTGATACTAGCACTCAACAAGAGGTTGTTGAAAGTGATCAAGTGGTTGATCAAAACACACAAAACGTTCGCAGATCTGGTAGAGTTAGCAATCCACCTGAAAGATATGGATTTTTTGTAGAAGGTTGCTACGTGGTAGATTCGGATGAACCAACCACATACCATGATGCAATGTCCAAGAATGATTGTGACAAATGGCTTGAAGCCATGAACGTTGAGATGCAATCCATGTATGACAACCAAGTTTGGGAATTGGTTGAACCACCACTCAACTCCAAAGCTGTTGGAAGTAAGTGGGTTTTCAAAAGGAAAACTGATATGCATGGAAACTTGGATACTTATAAAGCAAGACTTGTAGCTAAGGGTTTCACTCAAACTCAAGGGGTTGATTATGATGAAACTTTTTCGCCTGTGGCAATGCTTAAGTCTATTAGGATATTATTTGCCATAGCTGCACATTATGATTATGAAATTTGGCAAATGGATGTCAAGACCGCTTTCCTAAATGGATATCTTGAGGAAGATGTCTATATGGTTCAGCCTGAAGGTTTTGTCGATCCAAAACATCCTAATAAAGTATGCAAGTTAAAGAAATCAATCTATGGATTGAAACAAGCATCTAGAACTTGGAATCATCGTTTTGATGAAGAAATCAAAAGTTTTGGGTTCATCAAAAACGCTGATGAGGCTTGTGTGTATAAAAAGGCTAGTGGGAGTATAATTACCTTCTTAGTATTGTATGTCGATGACATTCTACTATTTGGAAATGACATTCCAACCATGGAAAGCGTTAAGGCTTGGCTTGGAAGTAGATTTTCCATTAAGGATCTTGGTGAAGCTGCCTATATTTTGGGAATAAAGATCTATAGGGATAGGTCAAGGCGCTTGATAGGTTTGAACCAAAGTACATACATTGATAAGATCTTGAAAAGGTTCAAGATGGAAAACTCCAAGAAAGGTTTTGTACCTATTCAAAGAGGGACCATATTGAGTTCAGCTCAATGTCCAAACTCAAAGGGTGAGCAAGAGATGATGAAACAAATCCCATATGCTTCTGCTATAGGATCCATCATGTATGCGATGATATGTACTAGACCGGATGTGTCATGCGCTTTGAGCATGACAAGCAGATACCAACAGAATCCAGGAAACAGTCATTGGATGGCTGTTAAGAGCATATTGAAATACCTTAGGAGAACTAAGGATATGTTTCTGATATATGGATCTGGTGAGGAGGAACTCGCTATAAAAGGTTACACGGATGCGAGCTTCCAAACTGATCGAGATGATTCTCGATCACAATCTGGGTATGTGTTCACTCTTAATGGAGGAGCTGTCTCTTGGAAGAGCTCAAAACAGGAAGTGGTAGCATTGTCCACTACAGAATCAGAATACATCGCCGCTTCATTGGCAGCTCAGGAAGCTGCATGGTTGAAGAAATTCATTACTGATCTAGGGGTGGTCTCTTCCATTCAAGACCCCCTAGAAATCTTTTGTGACAACGAGGGTGCGATTGCACAAATCAAGGAACCTCGTTCACACCAAAAGACAAGGCACATAGAGCGGAGATTCAACTACATAAGGGATGAAGTTGAAAAAGGAAAGATATGTATTCGCAAAGTTGGAACTGATCAAAATCTTGCGGATCCATTCACGAAGCTCCTAGAAAGACCGAAACATGAGCGTCATGCGAGTGGCTTAGGACTTCGATATTCTAGTAATTGGATTTGATCTATTTTGTATTAAAGTTTAAAAGACTTTTGTAATTTAACTCTTTTATATGATTATGGAATCTTGAGTTAAATTCTAATTTTGCATGTTTAATCCATGAATAAGTTATCTTATTCTAAAAGTCCGTAGTCAATCACATTTGTGGGAACAAATATGAAGCAAGACTATTATGAACTAGGATTGGTGGATATTCATAAGGAATGAATATGGAGCATAGGTTTGCTGCCAAAGTTCATAGATATTTGTGGGATACAAATATTGGACTGACCCGCTCTCAATATTACTACATGGAGTCGATTGACTTGATCATTAGTAATCTTGAGTAAAGGAGAATTTCATATTATCCTTAGACCTGAGATGTATACTGGGTCTTGATTTTCACCAAGTATTACACTTTGACTCTCCCCTTCGCTATTCGTAAAAGATGGTACATAAGGATGAGCTCAGGTGGAGTATAAAGTGATAGTGAGAGGCGTATACAGTCAAGATGGAATTTGTTCCTCTTATGTGTTGAGAGTTTAGATGTCTAAGGCCTGATAAAGTTGAATTGTAAAGAGAATGATCGCCTATGTCTCTTAGATCCAACATGACATCTAGTAACAAAGGGATATAATGATAGATTCACCTAAATCATATCAAGTAAGGGACTTGAAGGGATGATGTTATTGAATGGCACTTCGTCAAACACATTAGGGGTGGTGAACTGTTGTTAGGCAGTATTCACCACTTGCATTAATTTTCTATGTATCTCGTGCAAGTGGGAGATTGTTGGAATTACGTATGCCCGAGACACATACTTATATTAATGTGGCTAACTGTGTTTGATCCAAGTCGGGTCATACCCAATAACAAGCTAGACGACACCAAATGTATTCTTTTAATAATTTGATCATTTAAACGAATACCGAACACTACATGTTTAGAAAATTGGTTTTCTAAACAAACACACTTGAGGATTCAAATAAATTATTTGGATAATTTGTTTATATAAACTAATTATTTAATTGGTTAAATAATTAAATAGATGTATGCACATTTTATGAAAATGAGTTTTATAAAATGAATGGAGATGTTTTAAATGTTAAAACACAAAACAAAAAAAAAAAAAAAAAGAAAAACAAAACAAAACCGGCCACCCATGTGGGGGTGGTGGTTTTACCCAATCAAAAACAAGATGCTCTTTGTAACTTGTCTTGGGTTCCTTTTAATCCTCCATTCCCCATACATGCAAGTGGGTCTTGTTCTTTGATATTTTTCAAGTGTGAATAGCATTCAAAAATCTCTCTCTCTTCCTCTCCAAAACTCACGGCCACTTTGGCCAAAGAAAGGAGGGTTTTGTGAGCTTGATTCAAGTGTTCTAATCCTAGCAACAAGTTGGTGTTGTTGTTTAAAAGCTTGGGGTATCAAAAGCTTGAGGGTTTCTCCTTTGCAACCTTGCCATTTGAAGACATCATCTTCTTCATCCATCTACATCTTCTTATAAGGTATAAGAAGGTACCATTTACATTTTGTAAGCATATTGTTCTTGTAATATTGATCCTTGTTCTATGGGTTTTAGTTTTAACATAATGGTATGTTCATAACAAGTTATAAAATCTAAGCTTCCGTTGCGTTTTCTAGTTAAATATGGTTAACTTGAACTTTGATAATCTTGTATAAAACCCAACAGAGCTGGGACCGGCCCCTGATGAAGATGGGCCTCCTCGCTGATGGTAGGTGCGGCGTCGGTACTGTCTGGGCGGTGATCCTCTCCTCTCATGCACGTCCTGAATCATCGTCTCTGATGGGTCTTCTGGGTCCCAAACCTGGTTATAGTTATCACAGAATCTCCACACATCCGGGTTCTGTTCGATTCGCTAAACCATTTGCATGCTTTCGCAGTAAACAAGGCTGAGAGCTATCGGGTGTTGACTTCGGGTCCCTTCTCTGTCCACATTATAGGCCCCATAAAGGTTATAGATCTAAGGGCCACCAAAAATCGGGGTATTTCCTTTTGCAACTGCATTTGTTATGAAAAGTTTGCAGAATAACATTGTGATGTTGCAATGTATGTCATTCTTCATGCAATACAGTGCCCAAAGATCCCTCAGGTTAACAACCCCCTCACTTTGACCTCGAGTTGTGGCAGTATGATTGAGTAGACGGTGAATGTATCTCATGAGTGAGTCACGTAGTGCTGTGCTCTTCGTGACGCTTGCATTGTATTCTTCAGTACCATAACTCAGTTGTTCCCAAGCCTCTAATCGTGTGTTTCCTGCTTCAGCTTCATCATCAACATCTTCATCTGCAAAGTTTGTTTTAGCATTAAGCCAAATGTCTGAGCCAATTTCCTCGGTCATGTAGATTCCCAGATCAATTCCCAGTTGGGTGATTGAAGTTGTGTGCTATTCACCCCCACATCTAAACTCGATTGCATCTTCACCCCACATGTCAAATTTCTTCTTCTTTATGTTAAAAGAGGCCAAGAACTCCTTTGTCAGTTCTGTCACTGCCTCTCCTGTTTTCTCAAAGACTCTTCTCCACGGCCCTTTAACAAATGTCTTTTATCGGGTCCATTGATTAACTTGGCGCAACGTGTCTCTGCAAGCGTAGAAGTTAGGTTCTGGAAATCGTCTGTTTAGGTAGCTTAGTCTTGCATTAGCCTGTCTGTCCCTTGCATTTCGTCCGGTAAAGTCCAAAATTGCATGAACATCGTCTCCATACTCGGCCATCTGCAATTTATACCCAAATTAGTCAAATTTCATCAAAAATTTTCAATGTGCTGGAATAAAGAGCAAAGCATGGCGGCGTGCTTTCAAAAGCACGGTACCGTGCTGTTGCTGTTGTTCATTTCCTTTTGTTTTTGACTTTTGGTTGACTAATGGTTGACCACGATTCGTGTTGTTTAGGGCACGACTCGTGTTTTTAATGCTAATTTCTACCCTATTCAGATTCGAACCTTCGTTTCTAACCGGTTATAACAATTGGGTTTATTAATTTGTTGGATATTCATCTCAAGATCCAAAACCCGAATTGTTCCTTTCAATTAAACCTTAACAATCAAACATTCAACAATCTATTCATCCTATACTAATAGAATAACCCATATCATTTTCGGGTTTAGACCCGATTTGGTCGATTTGAGAGATTTTAGGGTTAAACCAATCCTAGAATGATGAATTTGAACAATATAATTGTTAAATTAACATACCTTTGGTTCGGAATTGAAGATTTGATGAAGAAATTAGTGAAATAGGGGTTGGTCGGCGGTTTATCGTTCAAAAACGAAGTGGGTGGTAGGGTTGATAGTTGGGAGAAATTATTTTAATCATAAAAAAATCGTAACTGTACTGGGATTAAAAGCACGGCGCCGTGCATTTGGAAGCACGGTACCGTGCTGCATGATGCAGACAGGGTTTTCTTTGATTATGTTTATTTTTCGAGCTGGTTCGTTTTTTTAACTGATTTTATTTGCTGGTTAGTTTAAGATTGTAATTAAAAATCCTAAATTTCCTTAAAACATAAAACATAAAGACATAATTAAACATAGTAGAAATGAAAAGTACAACGACAATCCTAGATCCTAACGCATAACACTAGCGGGAGCAACTTCAACGTGAAATAATGTCGGGACTTCAACGACCACCATTTCCGAACAAATCTTGAATGTGCGGTGGTGCTTGTTTGGCTTCCAAGAGCTCGGAAAGCCTTTTGTCGAGCTTAACGATTTCTCGGTTGAGAAAGTTGAGCTTGGAAGCCACATCTTTGTGGTAGCCATCCACAACATGTAAGTTTTCGAACCTAAGCAGTTCAACTTTGTTGATTTTCTCGACTAAGCGAGCTTCGGTTTGAATGTTGCTTTCAAGTTGGTCCCTCATGATGCATTGTAGCCTCATGACCTCCTCCTCAAGGTATGAGGAGGATTCATGTTGCTTGCCTTTCCTCACTGGCCTCCATTCAACCTTCTTGCTTTCCATTTCAGTAATGTTGTGTTTGGTGTGAATGGAATAGTGAGTTTATGCATGCATTATATAGAGACTGGAAAGTTGAACACGACCCCGTGCTTTTGGAAGCACGACCCCGTGCTGCTAGGGGAATAAATGTTTCTGAGTCAGATAATTATACGGAGTCAGCGCGTATGATGCTGAAGATTCTAGGGTGACCACGGCCTGTGCTTTTTGTCACTGATAATTTTCTTGTTTTTTCTCAGCAAAATACGAGAGCTGGAATTCTTAGAATGATGTTTAGTATGTTATTTTAGAAGTTTAGTCATCCTAAAAGTTACTTTTCATTAAAATTAAAAGGTCCTAAAACATAAGCCCGGTTTTCCTAGTAATAAGAAAATATTCGGGTTAAGCCCGAAGTTCCTAGCACATTGTGCATAATGCACTTGTTTACACATAAAAACAGAAAATTAAGTTTCCTAAATGTCCTCGAAAGGCTCTCCTCCTCCGAATGCACCTGGTGGTGGAAAGTACGTGAAACCAAGAACTTGAAACTGGAGTTGTTCATTGACGTTTCGAAGTTCCATTTTCATGTTTTCCACTGATTCGAGGAGTTGAACGAGGCGCATTTCAGCAAGGAGATTAATTTCGGTGAGTTCCTTAACGTGTTCTTGAAGTTTCAAGAGAAGCTCGGATTTGTAAACATGGCGGGCATCGTTTCTCGAGGTCGAGGAACGGGAATTGCTTCACTCATTTTAGTAGGCATGTTGAATTTCTAGAGAGAATTGTTTTGGTTTTGGTCGGTGCATGGAATGCAATGGCAAGAGGTGCCTTTTATAGCCAACCAGATACCTAAACACGACCCCATGCTTTTGGAAGCACGTCTCGTGTTGTTACTCTAACAATTCTGTTACACACCAGTCTGACTGAGATTTTTGCAATGAAGATTCCGGTCCGCAATTTTTGGCACGGGACCGTGCTTTTGGAAGCACGCCCCCGTGTTTTTGTTTTTAACATTTTTTTTGAGTTTACATATTTACAAGGTCTATTTTGTGAAGGTCTTGGCCAGGCCTTGTTTCCTTGGTTTCCTATTCAGGGAGTTGGAGGGTTACTACCTCCAGAATTTCTTCAAATGGTCCATCGATATAAGGTTTTAATCGATGCTCATTTACTTTGAACTTTTGGCCATTTGAATTTGAAATCTCGACTGTTCCATAATCAAAGACTGATTCAACTATGTATGAGCCTGTCCATTTTGATTTCAATTTTCCCGGAAAAAGATGTATACGTGTGTTGTATAACAGTACGCCATCGCCAACTTGGAATTTTTTGTTCCCTTTTAAATGAGCGTCGTGCAGGTGTTTAGTCTTTTCTTTGTAAGACATGGAATTTTCATAGGCTAATGTTCTTAGTTCCTCGAGCTTGTGAATTTGATCTTCCCGGTTTATGCCGGTGGACGTTAGATCAAAGTTTACTGCTCTGAGAGCCCGGTAGGCTTTGTGTTTTAATTCTACTGGTAGATGACATGCTTTCCCGTAAACGATTTTGAAGGGTTTCGTTCCAATGGGGGTCTTGTAAGCCGTCCTGATGGCCCACAAAGCGTCATCTAGCTTATCTGCCCAATTTTTGCGATTCATCCCTATGGTTCTTTCTAAGATCCTTTTGATTCCTTGATTCGAGACCTCTACTTGCCCACTAGTCTGGGGGTGATATGGTGTTGCCAGTCGGTGGTGAACCCCATATTGTGCTAAGACTTTGTCCATCATAGTGTTACAGAAGTGGGTACCTCTGTCGCTAATTAGGGCTTTTCGAGTGCCGAATCGTGAAAATAACTTTTTCATAAATCTTACAACTAATCGAGCATCGTTAGAGGGAAGAGCTTGTGCTTCTACCCATTTAGATACGTAGTCGACTGCTACAAGGATGTATTTATTTCCGAACGAGTTAGGAAATGGGCCCATGAAATCTATTCCTCATACATCAAAGATTTCACAAATTTGAATGCCTTTTTGAGCCATCTCATTTTTAGATGAGATGTTCCCGGCTCTTTGACAAGCACCGCATGCTTAGATCAAAGTATGTGTATCTTTGTATATGGTGGGCAAAAAGAATCCTGCATCAAACACTTTTCTGACCGTAGTGGCGTTACCGTGTTGCCCACCAGTTGGTCTTTCATGGCAGTGTTTGAGAATATCTACAGCTTCATTTTCTGCTACACACCTACGCACAACCTGATAAGCACCTATCCTAAACAAGTATGGATCTTCTTAGAAGTAGAACTTAAGGTCGGAGAATAATTTCTTCCGCTGTTGATGAGTAAGTCCTTTTCTTAAGATTTTATAGGCTAGGTAGTTTGCGAAGTCGGCATACCAAGGAATTTCGTCTTTCTCTTCTATGACCGCTTGGATACGTATGAGAATTTCATGTGGGAAATTATCGTTGATAATTTTCTTGTGAAATTCTTCTAAAGCTGGGCATTCTAAACGTGAGAGGTGGTCTGCGGCGACATTCTCTTCCCTTTTTGTCCTTGACTTCTATGTCGAATTCTTGGAGTAGTAGGATCCACCTGATAAGTCTGGGTTTGGCATCTTGCTTATCGAAGAGGTAGCGAATTGCGGCATGGTCGGTGTAGACTACGATTTTGGAAAGAACTAGGTATGATCTAAACTTTTCAAAGGAAAAAACTACTGCTAGTAACTCTTTTTCTGTTGCGGTGTAATTATCTTGTGCATCATTAAGAGTTTAACTAGCATAGTAAATTGGGTGAAAGTATTTTTCTTTGCGTTGTCCAAGTATGACTCCAACTGCAAAGCCACTTTCATCTCACATGATTTCGAATGGAAGGGTCCAATCGGGTGTAGTCATGATTGGTGCATTGACAAGTTTGTCTTTTAATATGTTGAATGATTCAACACATTCTTCAGAGAAGATGAAAGGTGCGTTTTTCTCCAGAAGTTTGGTCATAGGTCTAGCAATTTTGGAGAAGTCTTTTATGAAGCGGCGGTAGAAGCCTGCGTGACCTAGAAAACTTCCAATGGCTCTAACTGAAGTTAGTGGTGGAAGTTTGGATATAGTTTCTATTTTGGCTCTATCAACTTCTAGTCCGTTTTGGATATCTTGTGACCGAGAACAATGCCCTCTTTGACCATAAAGTGGCATTTTTCCCAGTTGAGTACTAAGTTTACTTCTTCACACCTGGTTAACATTTTGTTGAGGTTTTTTAAACAATGATCGAAGGAATCTTCAAAGACTGAGAAGTCGTCCATGAATACTTCCTTAGAATGTTCGATCATTTCGTGAAAGATGGCCACCATGCAACGTTGGAAGGTGGCTAGAGCATTACATAATCCAAATGGCATTCTTCAATAGGCAAAGGTTCCGTATGGACATGTAAAGGTGGTTTTCTCCTGATCTTCAGGAGCAATGGGAATTTGGAAATATCCGGAGAATCCATCAAGAAAACAATAGAACATTTTTCCAGATAATCGCTCAAGCATTTGATCGATGAAAGGAAGTGGAAAATGATCTTTTCTTGTGGCGTCATTAAGCTTCCGGTAGTCAATACAAACTCGCCAGCCTGTGATGGTTCTCATCGGTATCAGCTCGTCCTTTTCGTTCATTACGACCGTCATTCCTCCCTTCTTGGGTACTACTTGAACGGGACTAACCCAAGGTGAATATGAGATTGGGTAGACTAATCAGGTATCAAGGAGTTTGATTACTTCTTTCTTCACCACATCTTGCATGTTGGGATTGAGACGTCTTTGATGTTGGACCACGGGTTTGTATTCTTCTTCCATGAGGATTTTGTGAGTACAAAGAGAAGGACTGATGCCCTTGTATCCATGATCTTCCATGCGGTAGCCTTCTTATGGTTTTTGAGAACCTTAAGAAGTTCGTCTTTCTCTTCTTTAGAAAGGTGAGATGAAATAATTACTGGGAGTTAAGAGTCTTTTTCTAGAAAGGCGTATTCGAGATGGTTTGGTAATTCTTTTAACTCTAAGGCTGGTGGTTCATCGATTGATAGTTTTGATTTTTCATTACATTTAGTGATCTCACATACTACTTTCGATGCTTCCTGATAATCATCATTAATATTTTCGTTTTCTAAAATGGCTTTGGTAATAGTGTCAGTTGTGATTTGTGTTTCTAATGAGGTATCAAGGGGAGATTTCCGCACATAGCAACTCATGATAGAATCGATGATGTCAACACAATATAATTTGTCCTCGTGATGTTGCGGATATTGCATAGATTTTCCTATGTCAAAAGTGATTGCCTCGTCATTGACCCTGAGAGTGAGTTTGCCGATGCAAACATCAATAATAGCCTTTGCGGTGGCTAAAAAGGGTCTTCCTAAAATCAGAGGTACACTTTTGTCTTCCTCCATGTCTAGAATTACAAAATCTACTGGGAAAAGAAATTTGTCAATCTTGACAAGCATGTTTACAACAATGCCCCGAGGATATTTAACGGATCGGACAGCTAATTGAATGCTCATGCGGGTAGGCTTTGGTTCTCCTATCCCTAGTTTTGCAAAAACCGCATAAGGCATTAAATTAATACTAGCTCCTAGGTCGGCCAGGGCATTGCTAACAGACAAATTTCCTATGAGACAAGGGATAGTAAAGCTCCCTAGATTGGTCATTTTTGTTGGCAGCTTGCTTTGGAGGACTGCTGAACATTCTTCACTTAGGGTGACATGTGAGAGTTCCTTCAGCTTCCTTTTGTTTGTCAACATTTCTTTGAGAAACTTGGCATATTTTGGCATTTGATCGATGGCTTCGACAAAAGGGATGTTGATGTGGAGTTGTTTGAAGAGTTCTAAAAACTTCCCGAACTGAGCTTCCAATCGTTCCTGCTTCAGCCTCCTAGGGTATGGAATAGGTGGAACATACGTTCGAACTGGCTCCTTGGGTTGTATGGTGCCTGTTGGGGTCAGTCTTTCATGCGTTTCATCAGGAGGCTCCTTTTCCGTAACTGGTTCTAAAGTTGGTGAGGCAACAGTGGTTGTACTACTTCTGAGTGTAACAACATTAGCTGTCACATTCGGGTTGGTGATTGTGTTGTTTGGAAGAGTGCCGGTTGGTCTTTCAAATAATTGTCAGGCAATTTATCCTATTTGAGTTTCTAGATTCTGTAGTGATGCTTGTTGACTTTTGAGGCCGGCTTCATGTTTTAATAAGACTCCGCTGATATCAATAGTTTTGAGTCGGCCTTCTTTTCTACTTCATTTGTTTTGGTCATGAGTTGGATTAGCTTTCTTCGATTTTTGAGTAGCTTGGGTTTTGATGGCTACTAGAACTTTGATCTTGGAATTGAGGTTTAGGCTGGAAGGTTTGATTCATCGGTCTTTTCTCGAATCCGGGTAGGGGTTGAGTGTTACCTCCGTCTTTCCAGCTGAAATTCGGGTGGTTTCTCCATCAACGTGGTGTATTCCTTTATGGGTTGGTGTAGATCTTGGTGGGATGTAAGCGAAACTCTTCTTTGCGATCTTCTCCAGGACTTCAAATGCTTCGTTAGGTGATTTGGAACCTAGGTCTCCACCAGCGATTTGGTCGATGGCCTGTTTGTTTTGACTGGATTGTGCGTCAAAGAAAGTTTGTACTTGTAACCATACGTTCAGTCCTTGATATGGGCATCTTCTCAGAAGACTTTTTTATCTCTCCCATGCTGCATGTAACGATTCATCATCATCGGTCCGGAATCCGGTAATGCTGGCTCGGTATTTGGCAGTTTTATCAGGTGGAAAATATTTGAGGAGAAAGTGTTCAACCATTTGGTCCCAAGTGGTGATGAAACTAGAGGAAATAAATTCTATCCATTCTAGGGCTTGGCCCCTTAGAGAGAAAGGAAAGAGTTTAAGCTTAATTTGATCGTCTGAACAGTTTTGGATTTTAAAGGTTCCGCATATTCGTAGGAATCGAAATATGTGAGAAAGAGGGTCTTCATCAAGGAGACCATGAAATTAAACTGAATTTTCCACCATATGAATGGTGCTTGATTTGATTTCGAAATTTTCGGTGATTTCGGGTGTAACCATTCCATTGCCGCAGCCTTCGAGAGTTGGCTTGGCATACTGGCTCATACTCGGCTTATTGTTCTGGGCTTCCATCATTTCTTCGGTTTGATTTTCTCCTGATGTGGTGACGTCTACTGATTCGTCTTTGATTGCTTCGGCGGTTTCTGCAGTCCGTTTACGTGCTCGTCGATGAAAGAGTCGTTCCGGTTCAGAAATTGAAGAAACAAGCTCAGGCTCAAAAGTAGAGGACATACATGGGACTAAATCAAAGGGAACACTAAAGTAAAAGTTAGCTAAAGTTAAATAAAAGGTTAGTCTTAGTTAAACTAAAGTAAAAGTACCGTGTCCCCGGCAACGGCGCCAAAAACTTGATGCGTGCGTGTGGTATAAAATATGAAAGATGGAATGATTTTCTTTTGCACAAGATCGTGTTTTAAATTTATAAAAGTGATTTCTACAAAGACTAAACACACACAAAATAGGCAAGTGTACCTATCGTATATGTAGAATAGTATTGGTAAGAACCAAGTATCGATCCGTGGTAGAGGTGGCAATCTTGACCCATGGGTTGAATGAGTTGTATCAAAATGTATAATATGGGTCAGAATGGAAAACTAAAAAAAAGAAAATGATTGAAACGGGTTGACATTTCTCGGGGTTTTTTTTATGGAACGATAAAGACGGAATTTTTTTTTGGTATTTTTACTTTTTACGTTTTTGATTTACATATCGAGTTGTAATTTTTTAATTATTTTTTTTTGAATTTTTTGGTGAGGGGTTTTTGGGTCAAAATGGGTTGAGATTTCAAAACCCATTTCAAAACCCCTCATAATACGAACAATTGTGTGTCATAATATAGAATTGAAAGTAGTTGAGATACGCTACAAATGTAAAGATGATAAGGACATGATGGATACGCCACTAGTACATCCTATATATAAGTGTCCTTGTCGGATTTTCATTTGGAACGTTGCTTCAACTATTCGATGTTCTGTATTATGATTAGTTTTAAATTATATTTAAAATTTCTCCTTTACTAAAATTTAATAGTTTTGTTATAGTATTCTTTAATTTAGGGACGAAATTCCCAAAAGTAGGGGATACTTTAACAACTCGTATTTTAAATTATTATTTTATTAATCTTTACCCGACCCGTTTTTATGCTCGGGTTATTTTACCAATAAAAATATCATGTTTATCGAGTATTTATTATTTTATTATTAATTGTTTATTATATTTATTTAATATTAAAATATATATAAATAAAGTTTCATTTATATACATTTTTAACCTTAATCTAAAGTTTAACCTACTTTTGTACCCAACTCAATAGTTCAGGGACTAATTTCCAACTTCTAGAAATAATATATCATTTAACCAACTAACCCATTAACCCGTATACCAGACCCATACCCGTGACCCGATTTGCGAACCCGTATAGACCTTAATTTTCGTTGTTATCATGGAAATTGAATCAAAATATTTGTTAATCTTGCCATATGTGACTTGCCGACACTCATTAATATGTTAATCGATCAATTGGTGATTCGTATTTCTTATTATAACAACCGAAATCAACTCGTTAACCATTTTACAAGATAACAAGCATCATAATTCAATTAAACTATCATATACTATCCTCAAACCCTCGCCGTCTTAACCCCATTATTCAATTATATTATCATCTCAGTTTGGTTCGTGTTTTAGAGATTGCTATTGCCGGCTTTTGTTTATGCCAATTAACCCTTGTTTAAGCATCGATTATGATATATCTTTATATGGTTGTGTTCGTCGTTGTCTCTATTTGATTAACCATATGGTTAATTGAACCAATGTACACTGGATTAAATGTTTGATCTTGCTAGGGTTTGATTAGGAACTAGGTGGTTGTGTTTTCTGGTTATATATTATTGTTCTGGATTATAACACGAGTTAGACACCAGCCTGGTTGGCTGGTGCATATGGTTTATGTCTCAAGGGTGGTTGGGGGCGCGGGTTCGAACCCCCAGTTCGTTTTTAGTTTCCTTTTTGTAATTAATTTAATTTAAACATATATATATATATATATATATTGATATATTAAATAGCTTAAATTATACTATTAATATTATAAAGATAATAATAAATCAATATTTATATTAAACCGACATATTAACCGTTCACTTTTTCAAACCTTGGTTAAAACCATATATATGTATATATTTTAGCTATTAAAAATTTATAAAGGTTTTATAATAAATATTTAATAAGGTTTTAAATTAAATACATAATATAATCTTGTTAAGTAACATAATTAAAATATATATTATTAAGTATTTTATAAAAGATGTTATTTTATATAAATGGTTTATCATCTATTTATTATTTATTTACAATATTAACTTAAAAAGAATTTTTTATTAATAATAATACCAATGTATTCTTTTTATAACCAAATCTTTATATTGGTTATTACAACCTTAAATAAAAAATAATGCTTATTATTAAAAATGATTTATTATGTTTTAGTTAATTATATTTTAATAATCTTTATAACAATTGTCTATAAAATAAATTATTTTAAAACTCTCAAATACCCGTTCAATCTCAAATCATTATTAGTATATAGTGTCCATTTATTGATCCGTAGTTATTTCTTCGATTCTTATTACTTAGGACATTCCGTTGATTCATCTAGACGAACGTGACATCTATTTTACCATCATTCTTATCACACACTTTTACCTTTGCTCATTTATTAAGGTGAGTATCTCACTCCCATATTTTACTCATTTTAATCTTTTGGGTACATATGTGTATTTATAGTACTTTCTTCTTATTATTATCCACATTGGCAACTGTTATCCTTCTGTGTATATCAGTTTATTCATAACTTGCTATTTGTTTACTTGCTTTATTTGAATGCATTCGAAGAGGTCCAACATATTTTTGTATGATCATACGACCGTCGTAATGGCTGGCGTCCAATCGCATGACAATGGTTTCACCTACAACTCACTTTGGTAACCAATGGCCGGTTCGCATGTCAACGGTTTAGCCCTTTCTTTATTATCTGACTGAATTGTGTACATGCTTTGGTTAAATTGTTTATCTCACGAGAGAAGACTGCATTTTTCTTTATTTATTATATATTATCTCACTTAACTGGTGTTTTACTCACTCAACCTCATGTTGACAAAATTATTTGTATTTTCAACGCAAATGCAGGCTACCGTGTGATTTGATTTATCCAGATTTATTGAAGAACTTAGGGTTTGCTATGCCAGAGAAGAGATATCAAGATATAATCTGATTTGAACTATTTACTTTCTTATTTGTTTTAATTATAGATGATGTATTTTGTTTATTTGGATTTTGTTGAATATTTAGATTAAATAGATATTGTCATTTTAAATTATTGCATGATAATATCTTTAGAGCTGTGAGCAATTATCTCACGCCCTGACATTTCTGCCTTAGGTTGGGGTGTGACATCTACCATGTCAAATAGAGTTGCAACCCCATGTTTGCATGGCATACATGTCAAGTCCCACCTCCTGCATGTCCATGTCCTTTTGTCCACATTCATCACACATTGGCTTCTCATACTTTTAACCTATCAACATAGTCACATATTCACCATATTAACAAATGATGGTCATGATATCATACTAACACAAATAATGTTGCCTGGTAAGTAACTTTATCCACCATCATAACTGACAATTTACTTTCTTCTGCTTGTATTTCTTCCCATGCTTTGGTTGCTTGTGGTGTTAACATGCCCTTGGCAGTTGCTTGCATTTTCCTCACATTTACAATCCTCATTGTCATATGCTCTCTAATATTATCTAAACATGTTATGATAGTCTTGTCCATTGCTCCAACAAGTTTCTTGTTAAAAGATTCACATAGGTTATTCAGTAACATATAACTTTTTGCCCTTCTTGGAAAATGTGATCTTGACCAACTTTTAGCTGGGATTTCATTAAGCCAGAGAAACATATCAAGATTTGTTTTCTTAATCTCCTCCATGACCATGTTGAAGTATGGGACAGAAGTGGAAGAAGGTTATCCTACAAAACAAGCTTGTATACAAATCTCCCCGCCAGTTCTGCCTCAAGTTCTCATGGATGTGTCTACAACAAAACCGATGCTTAGCCCTAGGGAAGACTCTCTCAATAGCTTGAATGAGCCCTTATACGCGTCAAAACAACATTTTCATGTACTATGAGTTTGCCTCCGTTAAACAAAAACTTAAAGCAAGTAGACATACCTTTTTTCGGTCACTAATGAAGGTGAAATTAGCATCAGTAGGCAAGTCAAGATCATATCCAAGGTACTTTAAGAACCAATGCCATGACTTTGTGCATTCTGCTTCCACTATTGCAAAGGCAACTGGGTACAAGAAATTGTTACCATCCATACCAACAACAGATAAAATTTGTCCAGGATAAAAACCCTTTCATGAAACAACCATCCAACCCTATAAGTTCTCTCCCAAGCCTTTTAAAACCTCTAACCAAAGCAGAATAGCATAGATATATTCTTCTGAATTGCCTAGATGTACTGTTAGGGCTAGAAAATGGTTCCACATCTAATTTAATGGAATTCCTAGGGTTTGCTTTTAGAAGATCATCAATATAGCATCTGAGGTGGTTGTAATGTCTGGTGTAGTCACCATCCTTCCTTTCCCTAGATAATGTCTTAGCTCTTCGTACATTGGCTTCTAAAACCTAGATTTGATGCTTCTTCTAGATTTTTTTCTTCAAAGATTTGGCAGCTATGTTTGGGGTTGTTTCTAGCTTAGACTCATTCTCTTTGGCAATTGTTGACATTGTGTACAAACCGACATATCTACTTTTTAGACACTCGTGCTGGTTGGGAATGGTCTTCGCACACCAGTTATCCTAAAGAGAGGTTCTTGAGATGTGCATACTCCAAGGGCAAGTGAGTTTCATTTTCCTTTTTTTTCTTTGGTCTTTTCCTAAGTTGTCAAATTTGACCCCTTACCAACAACCAACTTCGGATTGGTCCCTTGTTGATGCACGAAACGTCTTTCGCTTTTGTCTTTCTAAAGGTCGGTTGATAGTAGTGTTAAAAACGGGTTTTGCGAAGAAGATAATCAACGGATATGTACAGATTGAGCGCATATGTTATATCACTCGTATATGATATACGGTGGAAGTTTTCACTTATATGTTGTTGGACCGTATATCATCCGCTTCATTGGTTTCCATATATGTACGGTGATATTCTTGCTGGTCTTATACACTGCTGATTGGTTGACATTTATAGATGTTATAGGATCTTATACGCTGACTTGTTCCCGTATATGTATGTGGTGCTAGTGAGGCTTCATGTTGCCACATATTGATTGATAGTTGGAATGCATGTCGCCTTATACGACCACGACTTATACGTTGAACCCATGTTGGGCATATACGTAGTTGTGATGTGTTAGTACAAATAGGTGTTTGTTAGTTAGTTTCATTTGGTAAGCTTCTAGATCATTTTCTCTTATTGTTATATTTTCTGGTCCAGCAAGCTCGTGTAGTTTAACTGTCATATCTTGTATCGGTTCATTACTATCAATAATATTTGAGCTTAAACAAGATATCTATTGTGTTTTTCATCTTGTACCTATATCCGCTCAGTATATTAAAGAGTTGAATCAGTTCGTAAAGAGTTGAATCGCTCCGATACCACTTGAAAGACTGGTTGTTGGACCATATGATGCCATCGTATACATGTAGGTGCAATACGATACGGACTGAATACGTTGTGTCACTATACTAAGGTATAAGGATGAAACAAATAGCAAAGGTATCAAAATACATATCAACTCAAAGTAATTATCACTATTGAATATAACAATGTCAGAAAGTATAAGTGATTAATTTTTCACCAAAAGGTTACAAAATATAACAAAGTCAATCCTATGTATACAAGAATCCTATGGGCGTGTAAGTCTTACATCGTATAAGACCAACGTATAAGTTAAAATACTTATCCGGGCATATAAGTGTAACCATCCAAAAATTTTTTAACGTTTTTCGACGTTTGACGTTTTTTAATGATTTTTGACGTTTAAACAAGTGAACGAACTCGAAAACCAACGAAACTTTCCAGACTTGATCTATAAACAAAACGAACAATCTCTGAGCTTTTGGACATGATTTGACTTTAACGAATCTGAAACGAACTTTTAACGAATTGTGAAATAAATCGATTCTCGACGTGAAACGAGTGTGTCTTGTATTTTCTTCCGATTTCGAGCACCAGAGATCTGATACCACATGTAGGGCCGGTCCGTGACGTGAACAAGACGTAGATCGATATCTAGAATCAACGTGAAGGTGCGGAATCCCTAAACATGAATGAAAACAACAAGATTTCTCATCATATTCTCTCTATTTCTCACATGTCTCAATATAAGTGAAGTACAATATGATATGATAATTATAGAACAAGTAGAAGTTGGACCGAAAAACTCAAAGAATGTATAAGCCTAAAACCTATTTTATAGACATGAAAAACAACATATGTAGCGTATATGTATTATCCGGTGTATATGTACATATACGCCGAATAAGTACTTATCTGCTATATGTGTGAATTATACGTTCTAAAACATTAAAATATATTCCAACTTCACAAGACCTAAGCGACAGACATTTTATGTACTAACATCCCCAAACATATCACCCTGTACCTTAAAGGTTCATTCTTCTTGATATACAAATCTCTTCTACCATGAAGAGCATAACTCTTAACCATCTCATTCAATGCTTCCTTTGTTGGTATTAACTGACCTTTTAAGTTTCGGTAAAACGAACCTTTTTAAAAGATTTTCGGGCATTATAATTGTTTATGATGGGTTGGGGATTTGGTCCAACTAGCAAAAGTTAGGTGTTATTATGGAGTTGCTTCATTTGAAGTCAAGAATTCAAGCCTCTCTAGAGACGGATTTGGACCATTTGGTGGAAAGTAGCTGTTAAAGAAAAAAAAAGGTCTTTATGATGATGTATTTTGACTTTTGAGGTAGTATTACTATATCAAGCTTATAAGCAAACATTAAAAGTCTTAATCTAATAAACTATAAAGTGTATACTTTTGCAAACAAACATTGAAAAAAAGTAAAACAAAGGTCGGTGCTTAAAGCTGGTTATATGGGATCCGGGTTGAGACTCCGGAAAGGTCGGTGACGGCGGATCTAATCGGATGTAAAAGGGATCACTCCAGTTTAGATACTGTGGGATTACAAGTAGGCATGAATAGAATTTGGTGGTCTCGTGGGATCCGGTGGTAGAACGTTTTAGAAACCAATTATTAATATGGAAAGCTAAAAGGTTGTCATTTGGGGGAAGACTCAGAGTAATAAAGTCGGAGCTTAATTCGTTTCCGACTTACTATTTTTCTTTATATAAGGTTCCAGAGAGGCCGTTGGGGAAGCTTGATAGAATTTAAAGAGTGTTATATGGGGCGGTTCGGAGGAGGCAAAAATAAATTGAGCGACATGGAACAAAGTGACCACACCGACAAATAAAAGAGGTATTAGGATTGGTACTTCAAAGGAAGTGAATCTCATGATGCTTGCAAAGTGGTGGTGGAGATTCAAGAACGAGAAAGACGAGCTTTGGAGAAAGATAATCTGGGGTATTCACCAATCAGAAAGATGGTGGTCATTTATTCCGGCAAAGGTTTCGATTTTGGGTCTATAGAAACATATAATAAAAGTTTTGAGTGAAAGTAGAGCCTTGAAGCACGAGGTTAAAGGTGGAAATAACACGTTGTGTTTGATCAACTGTTGGTGCGGTAAGGTGGCGTTTCAGGTTCAATTCCCTTCGTTATTTTCAATTGAGATTAATAAATGGTGTAAAGTGTCGGATTGGTTAAAATGTACCCAGGAGAAATTTGCGGACAATAGGGTTGTGCTAGACAACCATATGAACTCACGGAAGTTGAAGAGTTATGTGGGTTATTACATGCATGCCAATAAGGGTGCCTATATGAAGGTGAAAATCAAGTTGTATCGTATTTAAACGATAACAAAGTTTTTTCGGTAAAATGTTTGAAGAATACTTTTAGTCTTAATTTGGATATGGAGGAAAGGTATGTGCTAGATTAAAAAAAATTGTATTCTAAAAAAGGTGGGGTTCTTAGCGTGAAGGAGAGAAATGGAGTGGGACCCAACCAGGTTTACTTAGATTAAACATAGTATTTTGGTTTCATTAGCTGTGTGTCCAATATGTGATGAGGAGGTCGAGTCAGCGAAGCATTTGTTTATCTTGTATTAATTTTCTCAATTGGTTTGGTGTGTTGTCGGAACTTGGTTTTAGGCCTCGACGATATTTGCTTTCTCAATTCAGGATTTGTTAAAACTACATAAGCATTCTCGGTTACCGAAATGGTTGGCTAAATTTTTTTCACGCGGTATGCTTAATAACAACTACATTTGGAAAGAGAGAAACTTGTTGGTATTTGAAAGGAAACCGGTGCACATAAGGTGTACGATTGGAGAGATAAAATCTTTGAGCCTTTTATGGGTGAATAACCATTCAAAATGGATAGACTTAACATGGGAAAGGTGGAATGCTCTAAATTTTTAGCTTATTATAAGGTGGAAAGGGTTAGAACCAATTTTAATTACAATAATGGACTTATTGTATCTAGCATCTTGCTAGTATTGTGACTATTAATGAAACCTAATTTGTTGGTCGTTCAAATATAAAAAAAAAAAAAACTTAATAGTACACACACGATAATCCTCACAAACAAAGCTCCACACAGATAAACCCACCATCGTCCATCGGAGAAACACACATGCCATCCATCGGTGCCGGAAAAGTCATATCAAATAGAAAACACGTTTTCTGAAACAAATAATCGATATCTCCGACGTCACATTCTTCATCAACCACCATAGACGATGAAAAATCACAATATCACAAAAACTGCCCACTACTGCTGGAGTTTGTACACGTGACACTACAACTTCTAGTCACAGACCATTACAAGACTCAACACTACTACTTAAAATATTGCATGTCATCCTTTGATTTAAAACAATATGGTCCTCCGTTTGTTGATCCGAGAACGGATACTCGAAATTCATCTTCGCTTTATTTCCCCAAAGATTCAAAGCGACGACTTCGTAAGCTTGAGCGGCGGGTTCCACCGAATCAAAGGTACGAAGCTAAACCCAAGATATCCTTTACTGGATTTTACCCATAGATTGGGGTGTGACAGTTTATAATCCACCCACCATGTTGTATCGAATCACCTGTAATTGTCATACAAGCTTTAGGTATGGATCATCTTGTGTGTTTTCCTTCAAATGTTTGAGAAGGGTTTGGTATTGTTTTGCGCTCACCCAGCCAACCGTCTTGGTTTGATTGCTCTCGACACAGACCACTGTTGACTTCCCCTTTTCTCTTTTCATTTTACCCTACTACAATCAGGAAGCCTGCTTCGTTCAAAGCAAGCAGGGCCGACCCCTTGGGGGTGGCATGGTAGTCGACGACCACAGGCCCGACACCCTGCTAGGTCCGAAATTTTGTCTTTTTAAAATACGTATTTTTATTAAATACAATATGCATATTTAATGTTTAAACTCAATTACATAACCACTAGCTTGGTCTAGTGGCAAATGAGTATTACTCCCAACCAAAATGTTATGAGTTCTAGTCTCATTTGAGGCATGTTTAATCATATTTTTATACAAAAGTTTTTTACACAACCCAAATTATAACTAAGTACCCATATAAAATAAATTTTTTAAACCCAACAAAATACTCCTTTTACTTAAGGCCCAAAACATTTTTCACCTTCGGTCCAAAATTATTTTTGCTTTCTCCGAGCCGACCTTGAAAGCAAGCATCCCAACTATGACTCGTCTTACCACAATGAGTACACCGATCGCCGCCATTATTGCGGTTTGAATATTTAATTTCTCTCTTGTATTTATGTTGACCCGTCTTGGGGTCATGTTTATCTGGATATTCGGAAGCATGATATCGAATTATGAACTTTGATCGATGATGTTGCGTTCATTCTTGTTGTTGCCACCGGTTGAACCATCGTCTCCAGGCATGGTGTTATGTTTTAGAGCCTTTAGGGTTTCTCTGATCTTGAAAAAACTGCGCTCTGATGTCAGAAAAAATATAAAGGATAGATTTGATTTTTTTAATTTATCAAAAAGAAACAAACGATCCAATCTAAATATAATATATCGAAGTCCTTAAATATAATATAATTTTAGATCCAATAATAAACACATCAAAGAACGCCCTAAACTCTTCACATCGTCTTTGTATATCCCCTTCGATAATCATTTGAGAGAAAATTCGACACATATACCGAAATAGACACCTTTTGAATATTTTTAATGTTTTGATTAATTCAACTAAAAAACTTGACCCGATTCGGGTGCGTCACACTAGATTCACTCCTTAGTTGATTTACCCTATCTCTTGAGTATCAATCAACTTGTTTCCATCCTTACAGACCTTGTCGATCCATCATTAAAATCATAATTTTTAATTACGATCGTCTTAAAGGAGAAAAAAAGAAACTGTTTGTTAACCCGTTTAAGAGTTTTATAAAAGTTAATATTTTGATTTCAAATATAAGAATTTAAATTTAAAAGTTAAATATTTTAATTTTTCATGTAATTATCAACTTTTTAAGTAAAACTATTTATAACCACCGACCTAGATGTGAAAGAGAGAGGCATACATAACAAATATGAATGATGAAACAAGCACAACTAAAGTGTTTAGTTCTATATTAATATTAACTAAAAGCCAAACCGTAAATCCTCATGATCAGTTTTGTATATGGCTGTAAATGTGCACATTCCGGTTAACTGGTTAATATTCAAACCGATTAATAATTTGACAGGAAATAACCGGTTAGACCATTTAATCGGGTCAGGTACTAACCGTTTTAATAAAATAATTAAAAAATTGGTTAAATGGTTTTTATCCGGTTTCGAAATCAACGACATAAACTAGTTGCTAACATGTGGTTTTTTCGGTTATAGAAACGATTAGAAATCGGTCACTAACCGGTTACACTATGCACCCCTATATGGGTGTAAACAAAGTCTAGCCATGCTAGGTTAGGGTCAGTCTGAAAAGTGAAAACTAAACCAGCCCAACCTAATACGAGCGAGCAAGCAAGCAAGCAAGCCAGGTTTGGAGTTTGGAGCTACATAACTTTTTATTTTGTTTTCCTTTTTTAATTACCCTAGTAGGTAAGAAGAGAGATAAATCTGAACCGTCCGTCCGATGGATGATCTGAGTGACACACATAACGTAAGTGTAACCCTGGGTGGGTTTCAACAACTAGAAAAAGGAGACTGGCTGAGTGAGTGAGGATACCATAGGGCAATCAGCCGGAGAATAATAATAATAATAATAATAATAATAATAATAATAATAATAATATGTCAGGAGTTCAAAATAACAACAACGAAGAAGACAAGAAGCCCGGCACCGGCGATGGAGTTCACATCAATTTGAAAGTCAAAGGCCAGGTTATTATTATTAGGCTTTCTTACATTTCCGGTCATCGATTATTATTATTATTATTATTATTATTATTATTATTATTATTGTTTTCATACCACGATTGCAATTATTTCTATAATTTCTAGGGTTTTTGTTTTCTATGTTCTCGCGATTCGATTATTAGGTTTTATTTGCTTCATGATGTGATATCATCTCGTGTTGGTTTGAAGTTGAAATTGATTGTTCTGTTTTCAGGATGGTAATGAAGTGTTCTTTAGGATCAAAAGGAGCACGCAGCTGAAGAAGCTTATGAACGCTTATTGTGACCGACAGTCTGTCGAGCTCAATTCCATTGCTTTTCTCTTTGATGGCCGCCGTCTTCGTGGAGAGCAGACTCCCGATGAGGTTATATATATATATATATATATATATCTCCCTAACACACACACACACAAATCTATACAAAGATTTTATACCATTTTGTTTGTTTTTTAGATGCTTTTCACATAATTCGCTAGAAAGGCCGTGTATTTCGTGTTGGATTGTTTTTTAGCCATCGCCTTTAATTTCATCAATCCAATCACTTTCAGCTGCAAATAAGAAATCGTAAACAATTTTTAGGCATTCAATACACGATCAATTTACGGCCGACCTTCCAATTCGCCTTCCGTTTTCCAAATACGGCCAACCAATTTATATAATAGAGCAGCAATAAAATCAATTTCTATTTTTGAGCGATTTGTGTTATGAAATATAAATACATCTCCATCATTTTTACAGCAATAAAATCAATTCATATTTTGTAAAATTTCATTTTATGTTATGGTAATTTGAATCTTGGTAAATTCTGTTTCGAGTTGGAACATCGAACTGATGGTACACCGTACCGGTTCGTTCCATAATGAATCTACCCTCGACGTACCGAATACACCCCCACTAGCGAATCACGTTCCCCTACCGGAGCGAACCGTGATGTATGTGACTATGTTTTATCTGGTTGTGCTGGTTAGAAAATGAAAGTTAAGACACGTTTACGTATGAAAGACTTGATTTGAGTTTGGTTTTATCTCAATTCTCAAACGTTGTCAAGTAAGCTAACAGTTAACTCTTCATGAGTAGGAAGTTTGTTTATTTAATACATGAACAAACACGAGCAACGATTGTTGTTCAGTTATTTAAACAAACAAACATGAACAATGTTTTGTTTTTTCATTTATGCTTGTGAGCGTTTGTTTATTTAAATTTGTTATAAGTTTGTTCATTTACATTTTTTGGTGTACGGTTGTCTTTTGTTTGTTTATATTTTCATTAAAATTTAAGGCCCTTACAATTTAGTGTAGTTTTATAAAATTAAAGAGTTTAGCCTAGTTTTATTAAATATATGTGGACCAAATGTTCATGTTTATTTTAATATTGGTGTTCGTTTATGTTTGCTCCTTTATATTCATTTGCATTCGTGAACTGTTTGTTTATATTCTTAGGAGCAGATATAAACAAACATGAATACTCTCATTTTATTAACGAACGGACATGAGCAAGAAAACTCTTTGTTTAACTGTTCATGTTCTGATCGTTTGTTCGGTTGAAGTTAAACGAACGAGCGAACATGAACATGCTCTATACAGGCTTGTTTGGTCTGTTTACAGGCCTGTCAAACGGGTCAAATTAAAAATATTTTAGCCAACAAAGGAACACGCCAACTGGGCAGAATGGATTTAAAAGTTATTCAATTTCTTTTAAATGCAAAAGCTCTTTGAAGTTGTTTTGTTAATAGATTTTTGTTATTATTGTAATAAATACTTTTGTAATCATGATTAAAGCCTTAGTTATTCTTAAATATTTATGTAATTGTGTTCTGTTGCAGCTGGAAATGGAAGAAGGTGATGAGATAGACGCAATGCTTCATCAAACTGGAGGTACAGCTGGCAACTTCTGAATGTGCTGTACAAACATCAGTTGATCTTTGCTGATGCTGGTTGTGATCTTACGATTTGTCTTTGAGGTCTAAACTCTATGTAGGATTCGGTACCTTGATATGTTTTTTGTTAAATATGGTTATGTTCATAGGTTTGAAACCTGTGAACCTGCATAATCGTTTCTTGCATCAGTTGTGGTTTTATGTGAAAAATTATGTTATGTGTGTGTTTACTGGTGGTTCAATTTCTCTACAAATTTATGGTTTTGACATGTATACCCCCTCAGTTATAAATATCTAAAAAATGGTTGATCATATACGTGTTATGTATGTATAGACAAATATAACCTCTCATTAACGGTTTAACAAACATCTTTTGTTGCACCAAATTTTCTAGTCAAGGTGAATGATAATAGACTTAAAACTGGTCACCTGCCACACCATAACCCTTACCACCATCTCTTATTAAAACCATAAGTTCAAAACACCATCATCTCCAATGGCACATAAGTGGTTTCTTGTGCGTGTTTCTGTTCTATTGCTATCGCCCTTTCCTCTCTCTAAATCTTTAGACTATAAAGATGCACTATCCAAGACCATTCTATACTTTGAATCGCAACGGTCAGGTCACTTGCCATTCAGCCAACGTGCCACCTGGCGTGACCATTCTGGCCTCATCGACGGTTTAGAACAAGGGGTTTGTATAAGTTCAAAAGTTCCGTAAGAACTATTTTTAATTTTGATGATTATAAGAAAGTTATTTAAACTTACACTCGTATATTGTTTTATGTTGTGCATATAGGTAGATTTGGTGGGAGGATACCATGATGCTGGGGACAACATTAAATTTGGTCTTCCTATGGCGTTTACGGTTACTATGTTGTCATGGAGTGTTCTTGAATACCATGAAGAAATAGCTGCAGCCGGGGAGCTTCAACACGCGCTTGAAGCCATCAAATGGGGGACCGATTACTTCCTTAAAGCTCATACGCATCCTCATGTCCTTTGGGTTCAGGTAATCAGTGATCATTTCTTTTATCATAATTAACGATCATAAGAAATAGTATTCTGGATGTGTCAATTTAAGTAACGTTTTATCTCTAACGGGCAAGTAACAAAACATAGTAGTCAAATGGGCTGAGCTCGCCCGGAATGTATTTTAATGCACATGCAGAAAATCTCATACCTCCTTTTATCAAGAAAAGAAAATTATCGTAATATGTTTATTACAAGTCATTATAATCATATTGAATGCATTATTTTGTTACGCATAATAGAAGCTATGATAATCACAGAGAATAATTCTCTAAAGAAATTGAGATAAAACTGAATGTCTAAACTAACATAAGAGGTGCCCTTTAATAAGGAATTGTTTAAATTTTGGTAGATTTGCCAAAATTTTGAAATTACAAATTAAGAATTAACACACAATTAAAACCATATATGGACGCGTAAATTATGATAGTCAATGATCTAAGCTAAATAGGGATTCAGGTCTTACAGCCGTGCCAAACCACCTATATATGACTGTTGTGACATGATTTGGCTCGTAGAGACCTTTCCGTCAGCTATTAGGCCCAGATTGAGTCTTTTTTGCCCTGTTTTCCTCTGTCCAACTGGTCCAAATCAAAAGGAAAAATAAATGTTTTTGGGTCAGTTAAACTTGACCTAATTTCTATACGCAACGACAGTCTGAAACTGTTAAAAGATTGATGTGCATCGTGCACTGGTGGCAGGTAGGAGACGGGGAGACAGATCACTACTGCTGGCAGCGGCCAGAGGACATGACAACGTCCCGACGTGCCTACAAGATTGACGAGAAACACCCGGGTTCAGATGTTGCTGGAGAAACTGCCGCAGCTATGGCGGCAGCATCCATTGTGTTTAGGACAACAAACCTGCATTACTCTCACCTACTTTTACATCATGCAAAACAGGTATATTAGTTAACTAGACTAGACTAGTTTGTTGAATGTTGATTTAAAATATATAATATTGTGTGGTCAAAGGCTTTGTGTTTGTGGCAGTTGTTTGAGTTTGGTGACAAATTCAGAGGCAAGTACGATGATGATTTAGTTAATGTCAAAGGTTTTTATCCATCAGTGAGTGGGTGGGTACAAGGATGAGTTGTTGTGGGCTGGTTTGTGGTTGTACAAAGCTACTAGGAAAATGGAGTATATGGATTATGTTATTCAAAATGCACATTCTTTTGGTGGGATCACTTGGGCTATGCAAGAATTTAGTTGGGATGTCAAGTATGCTGGTGTACAGATTATGGCCTCAATGGTAATTTCCCAACCTCTAGTCACAAAATCAATAAAAATGGACAAGTACAAACAATTTCAGTATTGCGCGATTAATCAAGATACTAAAATTCATAATTAGTATGCGTGATAAACAATCATGAGGCGACATGCGTATTTAAGGCGAAGGGTATTTTCGTCTGTCTAACTATGTGGAATCTGGTCGCCAAAAATACACCTGCTTTTCGATGCACCGTCCCCCAATATAGCACTACTATCATAAGTTGCAGGAGATTAAAATTCTCCATTAGGGGTGTTTGGGATTCCTTTTTTTTAGCTCCTTATAACTTATGAATTATAACTTATAAGGTGTTCGAAAAAGTTAGGTTTTGTGAGTGTATAATGAGGTAAAATAAGGAATCCCAAATAAAAAGGAAAATTTTGAAAAGGTTTAAGAGGCCGACTTTATTATATACTTTTTTAAATATAAAATATATATGAGTTATTTACACAGAAAAACATAGCAATAACTAGATAAAATGTCAACAATAGTGTTTGTTCCCCTTTTCACTTCACGCTATAACTAACCTATATTTAATTAGGAAATTTCCACCCTACTTTACCCATTAATTTGATTTGATCAATAAAATTTTCCTTTTCTTTTTTCTAATTTCTCTCTCTCTATTCCTATTGTACATGTACGAGCATCATATTGCCTTTGATTATCGTTTATACAAGTCACCACATCACATGTTACTCATCAAATGGTACTTTGATATTTCAGTTACATAGAGACAAAGACAACGAGACACTAAACAAATACCGCGAAAAAGCCGAACATTACATATGTTCATGCCTCAACAAAACCAAACATACCCCAGGCGGCTTGTTATTCACTCGAAAATGGAACAACTTGCAATATGTTACCAATGCTGCATTCCTACTCACTGTCTACTCTGATCATCTCAAATCCACAAATCAAAATATTATATGTCACAAGAACGTTACCACTGGGGCCAATAATGTTTTCAACTTTGCAAAATCTCAAGTTGATTACATCTTAGGTTTGAATCCAATGAACATGAGTTACCTGGTTGGATATGGGACCAAGTACCCTAAGAGGGTGCACCATAGAGGGGCATCCATAATATCATACAAATCGAACAAGGCTTTTATCGGGTGCATGCAGGGGTACCGTGGCTGGTTTGGTAGACGGAGAGCTAACCCGGATGTCCTGACTGGAGCTGTGGTTGGTGGGCCCGATGATCATGATCGGTTTAGAGATGCACGAGCCAGTTACATGCAAACGGAAGCTTGCACTTACAATGCCGCACCATTGGTTGGAACTTTGGGAAAACTGGCTGGACCGGGAGGTTCGATGAGAAGAATAACATTTGGTAACTGATCCTTTTGTAGGATAACATTTTCCACACATAATATGCTTTTTTAGCTTGTATTATCTTCTTTCATTTCATTGTGTACATATTTGCTTTAATATATAATATTATTTTGTTTGATGATACGAATACATAGGATACTTATTTGATGAAATGTGTTCCTAGTTTTAAGGGTCTAATTAGAAATGGAATTTATAACGCTTTTACATAGGCTATGTACGTATGGTGGGAGGCTACAAATTATGGACGATTTTTGATATGTGACTCTTAATCAGCAAATGAAAGATTTTTGTTTTATATGTATAGTGGTATTGTAGCCCTATATATATATATATATAGGCTTGATTTCTTTTGAGAACCACTTTGAGTTTTAAGAACTCGAAAGAACTCAACGTAACAATTTTTTTTCTCGAAATTTTTTTACACATGTGTAATACGTAGGTGTAAGTGATGTACAAAAAATTACAGTGTTTTTTACACACCGAATCGACTTTTTACACATGTGTAACTAACGTTTAAACTTGTGTAATTATCACAAATACTTATTCTCTCTCCTGCTCCATTTTTTAATTAAATTTAATCTCAGCCACATATCTCATATCATTTAATTAAATGTATGGTTCAAAATTGAGTTTTTAAAGTTCTTAAAACTCACCATGGTTCTCAAAATAACCCTCCCCTATATATATATATATATATATATATATATATATATATATATATATGTAGGTTTAAGTTCAAGAGAGAAATGATATTATTGCAAGAAATGTGATAAATGAATATGGACCACTAGTTTTGTTTTATGTTTTAAATGCTTAAAAATAAATAAAAAAATATGTAAATACAACAATAAATGCACTCTCTCTTTCCAATTAATACAACTAATATAACTATAATAAATATCTCTCTAATTAATATATCTAACTAATTTAACTATAATAATTAAAAAGATAAAAACAATACTTTAGTTTTTTTTATTTACACATTCTTCATTTTATTCAACATAAATACAATTTATTCATATAATAATATTCCTTTAAATTAAAAAAATAATTTTCACTCAATATATTACCATATATCAACGTATTTTTTAACACTAAATACCAAAACATAATATATATATTTTTTCAATTGGTATGCTTATAAAAATTATTGTCATAAATAATAATAATAAATTATCATGCAAATGTGTCCATTAAATGTAAACAATAAATATACAACATACACAAATTTATATAACCTACACTTGTTTTGAGCAATAAAAATTTACAACATACAAAAAGCATATAACTTACATATGTAATTCGACATAAACAATTATATAAACTACACAAAGATACACATACCTTACACATGCGTGGGTCATATGTTTTTCTTATGTAAGCTATATGTTTTCTTATTCTTAGAATAAGTGTAGGCTATATTTTTTTGTGTAGGTTGTATATTTTTTATTGACATTTAATGCAAACATGTGTAAGATAGTTTTTTGTATTATTCATCACAATGTAATTACGTGTTGATGGATATTGATATGTTGAGTTTGAAGAAATTGGTTTTGAAAAGAAATTAATGAATGAATAAATTGTATTTGTGTAAGATAAAATTTTCATGTGTAGGTTATTTTTTATGTGTAGGTTATATGTTTTCGTGTGCGTGTGTATTTTATTGATGATAAATTTTGTGTGTAGGTTAAATGCTTTTCGTGTGTAGCTTATGTATTTTCTTATTCTTAGAGCAAGTGTAGAGTATACGTTTTTGTGTAGGTTGTATGTTTTTTGTTGATATCTAATGCAAACACATTTAAAATAGTTTTTTTTGGTATTATTCATCATAATGTAAGTATCTGTTGATGGATATTAATATATTGAGTTGGAAGAAATTTTTATGTATAAATAAATTATACTTGTGTAGAATAAAAATTAAAGAAACAAAAAGTAAGTTATAAAAATAAATGAGTTCTTAATATTTTCTAATTATAATAATTTAATTAGTTATATTAATTAAATAGATAAGTATTATGATTTATTAGTTATATTAATTGAAGAAAGAAAATAATTAATATTTTCTTTATTTAGCTTTAAGCATTTAAAACTTAAAACAAAACTAGTGGTCCATATCTATTTCTCACATTTCTTGCAATAATATCATTTCTCTCTTGAACCATCCCCTATATATATATATATATATATATATATATATATATATATATATATATATATATATATATATATATATATATATATATATATATATAGAGAGAGAGAGAGAGAGAGAGAGAGAGAGAGTTGATTTCTTTTAAGAATCAATTTGGGTTTTATAAACTCGAAAGAACTCGACATAACGTTTTTTTTATTAACATATACGTAAAAAAATTACAATATTTTTTACACGACAAATCGACTTTTTACATATGTGTAATTAACGTTTACACTAGTGTAATCATCACACATCTTTATTATATCTCCTAATTCCTTTTTTAATTAGATTTAATCTCAGCCATATATTCTATACATATTTAAATTATGTGTGGTCCATATTGACTTCTTAAAGTTCTTACGACTTATCAAGTTCTCAAAACATCTCTCCTATATACACATATATATATATGATTGATTCTTTTGAGAACCACTTTGAGTTTTAAGAACTCGAAAAAACTTAACGTAACAATTTTTTTTTCGAATGTTTTTTTACACACATGTAATACGTGAGTGTAAGTAAGTAAGAAAAATTACGGTATTTTTTACGCACCGAATCAACTTTTATACATGTGTAACTAAAGTTTAAACTTGTGTAATCAACAAAAATCTTTGTTCTCTCTTCTGATTCATTTTTTAATCAAATTTAATCTCAACCACATATTCTAACTTATTTAATTAAATGGCGGTCCAAAATTGAGTTCTTAAAGCTCATCAAGTTCTCAAAATATCCCTTCCATATATATATATATGTACATATAGGGGTGAGATCTAGAGAGAACTCCTCTTAAAGAGAGAACTAGAGAAGAAGTAAAGAATTATTTTTAACTATTTTTAAAAAATTATTTTATGATTTTTGTTTCTTTCCTCCTAATAAGATGATATTGTTCCCAAAAAAAACCCGTCGATGTAGGTTCCCTGGACGGATCACACGAGATATCTCGATCTACTCAGGTGCGGAATCCCTGCGTAGATCGTTACGAGCGTAGAAAGCAAATCAACCAAACACACACGAACAAACCGAAACACGTTATATATTAATAACCGAACTCACGTGATATGAATCACTGATACAGACTCTCGATTAACTCAAACGACTAACTTCACGATTAACTTGTTCACAAAACAAGCCGTAACCTATATATAAATACATGACAACTTCGCCTGATATGTTCAGGCGAAGTTGTCCATAACTTCGCTTGTTCAACAAGTTCGCCTAGGGGAACTTGTTAACAACTTCGCTTAAACAAAAACATAAATAACATTACAGACTCGATTACAGACACTAGACTATGAACTACTGACATTTATGTACCAACAGACTCCCCCTTGGCAGTAGCTTCATATCTTGATCTTTAAGCACTTGTCTCGTAATCTTCACGCATGCACTCCTTCTCTAACACATACCGTGACTACTCGCTGATACTTCCTCGCTTCGTCTTTCCAAGCAGGAATATAGAATATCTTCTTTTCATTCAACACTTGCAGATCAGCTTTCGATAAGTTAACAAGATGCATCGGATCATACACCCTCAGCACTTCTTGTTCGTCTTCGTCTTCCATCACGGCTTCAGCAGTCTGGCAATCAACATACCACCATTTAAGATTCTTCAACACATCTTGAGGCATAATCTTCATTGGAACCTCCTTAATGCATCGAATCGGTTTGTACTTCATTACCATCCATGGCTTGCCATCTGCTCTCATTCCCCTTTCTTTATCTTCCACTAACTTTCCCTTCTGTGGCTTTAATAACTCAAACTTCTTCTCTTTTATGCTTTCTTTCCACACGATCTTCCCAATAACCCTTGCCATGTTGTCGTCGCTTCTATTGATCAGCCCCAATCTAGCCAAATCCTTCACCTCACATTCCGGCAGTGTATTGAGAGATCTCAACGTTCTTTTAAAATACTGAATCCCATCAAAACGTTTCACCACAAACAACTTTATCTGTTCATCATATAGCCAACAAATAATTCCTTTCTTCGACTCAGCATAGCCTTTGATATTATAACTCTTCTTGAACATGGTTGGAACAACAGGCTTCTTAGTTTTAATAAACCAATGAGCACAACCTTCCTTCCACCTAGGCTGCTCCTCCCACTCAGTCTCATCATTTTCCATCTCAGTACCCATATCGGCTTTCTCAACATCTGGGATCTCGTGTTCAACATTTTCTTCAATTATTTCACCTTCTTCAATCTCATCTTCAATCACAATCTGTGCTCCAATCTTCTCAATCTCCTCAATAGGCAGCACATCATCATCAAACATCACATCATCCTCTAGCATATCATCATCCAATTCTTTCAACGCATCGATCACATCATCATCATCATCAACCATCACCACCTCATCACCACCAACTGCACCTGCAGACTCCCCCTGAGCTGTGGAAGTCCCAAGAGCTTGAGTAGTTCTTGGTAACTCACCACCTGCACCTTTCGGTGCATTGGGATCATCGTCTCTGTCATTTCTCTTCTTCGTCCTTAACTCGTCGCCTCTACAGCCTGTCTCCCCCTGAGATGCCAAGAACTCCTTCATAGCATCTATAATTCGCCCATGTTCAACCAGGAGGGACGACTGTAGTTGATTCTCTGCCACAAGGCGCTGAATAGCCTGGGTCTGGATAAAGTTTATCCTCGATTGCTCTGCCACGACCCGTTCAAGTGCAGCTATTCTCTCCGAGTCTGAGAGGGTTGCATCGAAATCAAACCTCATGTTAGATGTGTCTTGAGTATACTCAGCAGGGATCTCGAATGTAACCAGGACATCAGAAGCAGTTGTGGACGTAACCGCAGGTGGTATCGTGACCGACAACCCTGCAGTTGCAACGACGGTAGACTCTACAAATTGTGCCACCACCTCTGAAGGAGTAAGCGTTGGAGGTGGTAACGACACAATCTCCGGAGTCGTCATCTGTAGTGTGATGGATGGGATGCCGACAGCTGATGTAGCCACCACGGGAACATCCGCGGCGCTTGTAACCTGTACAGAAGTAGGAACAATCGACATACCTGACAGTGCGGATGGAGCGAACCGTATAACCCTTGAAGTCTCTCCAGCTCCCATACCTGCACCTGTCCTCTCCCGTCTTGAACGTCTGATCAACTTGTGAATGTACTCTTCCTCTTCTTCTGACTCACTATCATCAACTGTCCTCTTCCTCTTCCCCAACGTCCTCTCACGTCTCACCAACATCCTTCTCGCCTCATCCATAACGTCATCAAGATCTGAGTCAGCCACCGTCGTAGCTGCTCTAGTAACACTCACTTCCCGAACCTGTGCAGCAGAGACCTGCACCTCTTCTTGTGGATCAAAACGGTCCATGTCGAAGAATCCTTGGCCGCCAAATGCAGCATCAAGGTCTACATCCTCCTCAGCCGACACCACAGGCACAGTAGGTACATCTCGAGTTGCTCCTGCCTGTTGTGGTTGAGGGTCTCTGAACTCATCCCCCCGAGCTGGCACATACCCCGGGTTTATTAAGGAAGAGGACAGTTGATGATAGTGAGTCAGAAGAAGAGGAAGAGGACATTCACAAGTTGATTAGACGTTCAAGACGGGAGAGGACAGGTGCAGGTATGGGAGCTGGAGAGACTTCAAGGGTTATACGGTTCGCTCCATCCGCACTGTCAGGTATGTCGATTGTTCCTACTTCTGTACAGGTTACAAGCGCCGCGGATGTTACCGTGGTGGCTACATCAGCTGTCGGCATCCCATCCATCACACTACAGACGACGACTCCGGAGATTGTGTCGTTACCACCTCCAACGCTTACTCCTTCAGAGGTGGTGGCACAATTTGTAGAGTCTACCGTCGTTGCAACTGCAGGGTTGTCGGTCACGATACCACCTGCGGTTACGTCCACAACTGCTTCTGATGTCCCGGTTACATTCGAGATCCCTGCTGAGTATACTCAAGACACATCTAACATGAGGTTTGATTTCGATGCAACCCTCTCAGACTCGGAGAGAATAGCTGCATTTGAACGGGTCGTGGCAGAGCAATCAAGGATAAACTTTATCCAGACCCAGGCTATTCAGCGCCTTGTGGCAGAGAATCAACTACAGTCGTCCCTCCTGGTTGAACATGGGCGAATTATAGATGCTATGAAGGAGTTCTTGGCATCTCAGGGGGAGACAGGCTGTAGAGGCGACGAGTTAAGGACGAATTAGAGAAATGACAGAGACGATGATCCCAATGCACCGAAAGGTGCAGGTGGTGAGTTACCAAGAACTACTCAATCTCTTGGGACTTCCACAGCCAAGGGGGAGTCTGTTGGTACATAAATGTCAGTAGTTCATAGTCTAGTGTCTGTAATCGAGTCTGTAATGTTATTTATGTTTTTGTTTAAGCGAAGTTGTTAACAAGTTCGCCTAGGCGAACTTGTTGAACAAGCGAAGTTATGGACAACTTCGACTGAACATATCAGGCGAAGTTGTCGTGTATTTATATATAGGTTACGGCTTGATTTTGAAAACAAGTGAATCGTGAAGTTAGTCGTTTGAGTTAATCGAGAGTCTGTATCAGTGATTCATATCACGTGAGTTCGGTTATTAATATATAACGTGTTTCGGTTTGTTTGTGTGTGTTTGGTTGATTTGCTTTCTACGCTCGTAACGATCTACGCAGGGATTCCGCACCTGAGTAGATCGAGATATCTCGTGTGATCCGTCCAGGGAACCTACAATTGGTATCAGAGCATTTGCTCGATTGTGTGGTTCGGGATATTCACGCGGGTGTAGAAATCGTCCCGTTTCGACTATTCGCGGGACGTGTTTTCTGTGTTTTTGATCATTCTTACCTCCTACCATCGTGTTCAAGCCTTTACACCGTCAAAAACCTCGTTAAAATCCGATTTACAGATCTGCAGAAACTTCGTGTTCATCAGGCGAAGTTGCCGCCACTGTGCGTAGGGTTTCGGCGAAGATATAAGGTTAAGCGAAGTTATCCACAACTTCGCCTACCTTCTCAAGTTCGCTTAACTCTAGCGAAGTTCTTTACAACTTCGCCTACCTCTTAAGTTCGCTTACCTCAAGCGAAGTTAAGAATCAGCGAAGTTCTTCAGCGAAGTTCTCTACAACTTCGCCTACTTCAAGCGAAGTTACGAATTATTCGTAATTCGTAACTTCGCCTACAGTACTTTAAAAAAAAAAAAAAAATTTCTTAATTTTACAGGTTTCTTACTTTTCGGGAAAGATGTCGTCGATCAACATCTCTGAGTTAGTGAAGATGGAAGTTGAAGCAGGGTCAGCTACCAAGGCACCAAGATTGCTGAAGGGAACCGATTTCGTTGCATGGAAGGATCGGTTCATACAATACGTCAAATACCAGGATGCGAAGATGTGGGTATGCATCCAGGATGGTTATATTCCTCCAGTTATGGAGTATGAGGGTCGTGATCAAATTAAAAAGTATAGTAAAATGGAAGAAGAAGAGAAAAAGATGTATGAGGCCGAGAGCAAGGCTCATGCTGCTATTACTATGGCTCTTCCTCAAGAGATCCTTCATACGTTCAGAAAGTATACATCAGCAAGAGAGCTTTGGGAAGCTCTTGAGAACAGATTTGAAGGGAATGTAGGAATCCGTGCTTCAAAGATAAAATTGCTCAAAACCCAGTTCTCAGTCTTCAAGTATTTGAAGAATGAATCCTTAGATGATATTATCACTCGATATTACCATCTGATGACTGAATTGAGCAACTATTCCATTTCCTACCGAGAAGAAGAAATAGTTGAGAAGCTTCTAGATGCTCTCCCACCAAAATGGGAGATGTACACTGTGCTGATGAGGGAAGACAAGGACTTTCCCACATATGATCTTGAAACGGCAGTCAACAAGCTCAGAACCTTTGAGCTTAACATGGTCAGAAAAGAGACATCTATGGATCAGGTTCAAGATCCAGGTATGTATGGAGCTAAAGTTAACACTAGCTCAGGATCGAAGACTGAATCTGCTGCCTACTACACAAAGGGAGAGTCGGGCCCCAACTCATCACATGAGGGGCATGTGTCAGTTAACACAAATGGGGATGTTTGCTATGTAGCAGCTGGATCGAGTGGTTCTCAACCCCAGGTAAGCAAGAGTTGTTGCTCTCCAAGTTCTCCCAGCAACAACTACTCCAAGATGCCTATGAGTGTCAAGTCTGCTGAAGAGCAGTTTGGTCTCTATGCTTCTTTCATTGCTTCCTATGAGAACTACATTCAAGGGAAGATTGTTGATCCAGCTATGTTGGATGAAGATTACGATCAGATTGATGCTGACGATATGGAAGAAATGGATTTACAATGGCAAATGGCCATGATCGTGAGAAGAGTAAAAAGGTTTATGAGAAAGACGGGAAGGAAGTTTGTCGGTGGAAAGCCGGGGTTTGACAAGGCAAAGGTGAGATGCTACAATTGTCAACAAAACGGTCACTTTGCAAAGGAATGCAGGAATGAGCGTGTGGAACGAAGTCAGGGTAGGTCTCCACAGCAAAGTGAGGGTAGAAAAGATTATAGTGCCATGATGTCCAGAGAAGATGGTGAATACAACTGGAACCTGCTTTCTAAAGAAACTTTTGAGCAGGCAAATTTGGCAAAGGTAGAAACTGAAGAAAGTGAGAAGGTTACCGGAGAGGAAAAAGCTCTAATGGCTGACGTTAATGACCAGCTCTCCGAGGTATGTTCTAAACCAACTTGTTCAAAATGTGAGAACTTGTCTGAGCAACTAGCAACCATAACCGATCAGTATGTTAGGTTGGATGCTGAATTTAAAACCTTAAAAGAAGATCATCACTTTATTAAATCAAGAGAAAATAATTATAAAATTAAAATAAAAGCTTGTGAAAAAGATGTTAAAAGTCTAAAAACAAAACTTGCTGAAAAAATTGAAGTGATTGATTTAAGCTATGAAGTTTTGGAAGAAAAGACCAAACTAATTGCTGAGAGAGAAAAACAGATTGCTGACCACCAGGTGAAAGTGGTGGAACTGAATCGAAAACTGTAGCAGTTCAGAAATTCTTCTGCTATTCTTGATCACCTTGTTAGTGATCAAGGTTCCTCTGCTAAGAGAGGAGGAATCGGTTATCATGAGGTTCCACCACCATACAATCACAATTACACTTTTAACCCTAGTGTTCAGAAATCTGTTGATTTTGAGGTTGCTCAGACAGTGCCAATTAAAGTAACTGTTAAAGAACCAAATGTTAGTAGAGGTGAAACAAGTTCGCCTGTTTCAAGTGTTAAAATTTCTGATCAAAGTCCAGTCTCGTCAGATTCGGATAAGTCATCCGAGTCTGGTAAGGCAAAAGAGGAGGTTGTGTTACCCAAGAGTGGAGAAAAAGATAAAACAAATAAAAGGAGTACTCCACTAAACCCGTACGTCCCACCATATGTGAGACGAACGGGCGGTAATATAGCCTCGACATCTAAAACACCGGTTGATAAAAAAGTTGAGCATAGGTGTTGTTTTAGATGTAATCAATTAGGACATCTTGTTGCAAATTGCCCTCTGAAGCAGCGATTCAGAGGTGTAAGGCCTACTAAAGCTGAAAATAAACCTAATAGTAATTATCATGCTGCTAAAAATGAAAACCACTTAAAATTCAAAAATGTGAATAATTCAGGTTTTCATAGAAACAAATCTCAGTTTTACACTACTAATAACCAAACCACAAGCTATAATTCTTTCAATTCACAACGGTTTGGAAGGCCTCACAATCAATCTTCAATGAGATACCATAATGGGACTTACAGGAATTACCGAGATACTAACTTTGGAAAGCCAAAGTTTGGGATGTATAGATCCAAGACCAATTGGTCTTGGGTCCCTAAATTCTAATCTTTTGCTTTATTGTGCAGGAACAGTTGAACAGGGCTGCCAACAATCTTTGGGTTGTAGATAGCGGCTGTTCCCGGCACATGACGGGTAACAAATACTTGTTACACGATTTGAAACCTGTTCAAGGAGGGAGAGTGAGCTTTGCCGGTGAAAGTGGTGGCAAGATTACTGGAATGGGAACGGTGTCAAACGGAAAGATGACTTTGGAGAAGGTTAACTTTGTAGAAGAATTGAAGCACAATCTGCTGAGCGTGTCGCAGATCTGTGATAAGAAGTACACCGTTCACTTTACAAAGAATGAGGCGATTGTGTTGAAACCTGGTTTTCAGATACCAAAGGAGTGGATTGTGATGAAGGCTCCACGTGAAAGAAATACATATATTATGGATATGAGATCAACTGAAATGGCCACGCCAGAATCATGCCTTATGACAAAAGCGAGTGAATCAGAGTCCGAATTGTGGCATAGGAGAATGGGGCACATTCATCTTCGGAAGATGAACCACATTGTCAGGAATGGACTTGTGCTGGGCGTTCCCTTGAAGAATTTCAATTTTGAAGATAAATGTATAGCGTGCAAGAGGGGAAAGCAGCACAAGAAATCCCATCTCACCAAGGAAGTCAATTCAATTGCCAGTACTCTGGAGTTGCTTCACATGGATCTCTTCGGTCCCGTGAATGTAAAAAGTCTAGGATGAACTTCTTATTGCTTGGTGATCACTGATGACTACTCACGATATTCGTGGGTGTATTTCCTGAAATCAAAAGACGAAACGGCTCAGATGGTGAAGAATTTGATTACCAAAGTTGAGAACGTTATGGATAAAAGGGTTAAGTTCATCAGGAGTGACAATGGAACGGAGTTCAAGAATTTTGAGATGGAGATCTTCTGCCTTCAGAGAGGGATTGAACACCAATACAGCGCTCCGTATACACCACAACAGAATGGAGTGGCTGAAAGGAAGAATAGAACATTAATTGAAGGAGCCAGAACTATGCTGGCTGATTCGAAGCTTCCTGTGGTGTTTTGGGCTAAAGCTGTTGCTACAGCCCGTTATGTTCTGAATAGAGTCTTAACTGTTAAAAGACTTGGTAAAACGTGTTATGAGCTTATGCATGGGAGAAAGCCCAACTTGAGTGGTCTTGAACCATTCGGGTCCCCTTGTTCGATTTTGAAGACAAATTCTAAATTTGGTGAAGTAGCCGATGAAGGAATCTTAGTCGGTTATGTTGTTGGGACTCCCAACAGACGTGTCTTCAATACATCGACCAGCAAGGTTGAGGTGGTATGTAACACCGATATCACAAGTTACCAACCGCCAAAACCAAGCAACGGACCTGCTGAGTTTTTCGACTATGTTAAACTTTTTAAGTCTTTTAACATACCGTATTTGGATATTGCTGAAGAAGAAGAGAGAGTTGCTACGAAGATGATCCTTGATGAGGAAGAAAACCTATTACAAAGACAGCTGATCGATAAATGTCAACCTTCCTCATCAAATGCTGTCGATACCCCTACTGCCTCGACTGAAGAAGAATTTTTCAATCCATTTCACTCTCAGCATGAAACAACCATTGACGAGCTCTCTTCCAACTTGGAAGACAATTTGCATGTCGGTTCTGTTCCGACCACGAGAATTCATAAAGATCACCCTTTGGAGAATGTGATTGGTGATGTGTCCTCCGGTGTACAAACAAGACGTAGCTTGAATGAGCACACCTGTGTTTACACAAGCATCAAGGAGACAGGGATAATCAACGAATGCTTGTACACCTGCTTTATCAGCCAGATTGAGCCGAAGAATTATCAAATGGCTTTAAAGGACAGCTCGTGGGTCGAAGCCATGCAAGAAGAGTTGGCTCAGTTCAAGAAAATGGAAGTATGGGATTTGGTTGAAAAACCGAAGAATGTGCATGCGATAGGCACAAAATGGGTGTTTAAGTGCAAGAGAGATGAGAAAGGGATTATCATAAGAAACAAGGCGAGGCTAGTTGTGAAAGGATTTAATCAACAGGAGGGGATTGATTATAATGAAGTGTTCGCTCCTGTCGCAAGGTTGGAAGCCATTAGATTGTTTTTGGCGTTCGCTGCTTATAAGAAGATGAAGGTATTTCAGTTGGATGTGAAGAGTGCGTTTCTGAATGGGAAAGTTGATGAGGTAGTGTATGTTGAGCAACCTCCGGGTTTTCCTGACCCAGACTTTCCTGATCACGTGTACAAGTTGAGCAAGGCATTGTATGGACTACATCAGGCACCTCGTGCCTGGTATTCAACCTTATCAGATTACTTGCTTGAAAATGGTTTTGAAAGAGGGAAGATTGATAGCACGTTGTTCGTTAAGAGAGAAGGAAGCGACTTCCTGCTGGTGCAAGTCTACGTGGATGACATTATCTTTGCTGCATCTAAAGTCTCCATGTGTCAGGAGTTTGAGGATGTCATGAAGAAAAGGTTTGAAATGAGTGCTATGGGTGAACTAACTTTCTTTTTAGGATTGCAGGTTGATCAGAAGAAGGATGGGATGTTCATTCATCAGACCAAGTATGTCCATGATGTGCTCAAACGCTTCAAGATGGAGGACAGCACTCCATTCGACACTCCAATATTCGTCAATCACAAATTGGGTGCTGAGTCAGACGGTGATGCAGATGTGGACCCAACTCAGTATCGGGCTATTATAGGTTCTTTAATGTACTTAACTGCTTCTAGGCCTGATATAATGTTTGCTGTTTGTCTTTGTGCTCATTTTCAGGCAAACCCAAAGGAATCTCACATGAAGGGTGTGAAGAGGATCTTGCGGTATCACAAGGGCAAACCGAAGCTGGGGTTGTGGTACCCGAGAGGAGGAGACTTGGAGCTAGTCGCTTACACAGATTCTGATTATGGAGGGTGCAATCAGAGTCGGAAGTCAACAGCTGGAGGATGTCAGTTTCTTGGTGGCAGATTGGTGTCGTGGCAATGCAAGAAGCAGACTTCAGTCGCAATTTCAACCTGTGAAGCAGAATACATGGCAGCATCCAACTGCTGCTCCCAGGTTCTTTGGATTCAACAACAGTTGCGCGACTATGGTCTGAATTTCTTACTTACACCTATTTGCATTGATAACACAGCTGCTATCTCAGTAACTAACAATCCCGTGAAGCATAGTAAAACTAAACATATTGACATACGTCATCATTTTATACGGGATTGTGCTGAGAAGAAACTGATTGTGCTTGAAAAGGTGGATACGCTTGATAATTTCGCTGATCTTTATTCTAAAGCGTTTGACAAAACAAGATTTCAAAACCTTATCGAGCTGAATGGGATGATCAATCCCGAGTAACCATGCTTTTTATGTTATACTTAAAAAAAAAAAAAAATGTCACTATCGCTTAAAATATGTCGGTTACCTCAGTTTGAAGGACTTGTCTTCGGATTTGTTTTGGTCCTCATTTTCTACTTGTAGATTTTGAGGATAGCCATTAACCAGATGACTGAAAGTGACCGGGGCGGTTTATGATGAGTTTTCATTTTTTCGCTTAAAATTAGTCGATCATACTTCGTTAGAAGGACACATACTACTATGTGGTCGGTCCAGCTGATCCATTGGATCTTCGGGATAGCCGTTTACCTGAAGACTTTGTTTTGGTCGGGGCGATTAATGTTAAAATTTTTATTGGGAAATGAAATTATTTTTCAAGTCTACTACTTCGTAAGAAGTTCGTTAGCTATGTTTAACAGAAAATTGATCCAACCTTGGAAAATGATATATATACTGATTCTGTGTGCTTAACTAGTGAAGTTATTAGGCTTAAAAGGCTTTAGGACAGTCATTGTATGTCATGGTAACTTTTTTTGGTGCGTAAAAGTAGATGTGATACAAACTAAAACTACTTGATTTTACGTGGAAACTCCTTACGAGTTTTGCATGTCTTCATATATATCTTTCCGAATGATAGGCAGAAAAGCGATTACCCAGTCATACACGAGCCCGTAAGTGTTCTGATTACCGTGAAGATAGCGTTTCAAGAAACTGCAGTGATCCAGATTCGGGACTTGCAGTTGGTTAATACTCTGAAGTCTATGTAAATGTTTATCAAAAAAAAAAAAAAAAAAACTTATGAGTTATTGAAACATTCTAGAGTTCAACATATTAAGACTTCTTAATCATGGAGTAAGAAAGAGAACGGGAAGGAGATGAAGAGTAATTACAAACTTAATCAGACACTAAGGGTCGAAGTCAATTCGGGGTGACTTGGGGAAAGCCAAATACGCTTTGAGAATAGATAGGAGGCATCATAATCTCTGAGTTGTTGCCCACTTAAATTTTGAGGCTTATTTGAACCTAACTCGTATCACAGAAACGATGAAACCATCTTAAGTTATTTACCTGCTTACAACCTGTCTCTATATGTCATAATACAGCTAAACACGGATCTATGTGACAGTCACGTAGTTAGTATGATTCCTGTTCGGATCTTTTCTAAAACATAGTAGTCCCTATCGAGACTGAAATTTGATCCCTTATACTTTAATTGTTAAAGTTTTCTTTTTATGTAGTTGTTTGCTTTTATAAATGGTTACTTGGACTTGATCGTGTTATTTGATTCTTAAAGGGAAGTTTTAAAAGTTAATTGCAAAATTTTCGAATTATAAGGGTTGATTTTGTAAATATAGGCGATGTTGTTAAACAGGCGAACTTGTGAATAACTTCGCCTAGGCGAAGTTAACCGTAACTTCGCCTGTATAACTATGTAATGCGCATGTGCATTAATGTGTACTGTATATATAAAATAGTGTTTTATTGCATATAATACAACACAAATACATTATCTAAATACACACTATTGAATATATGCAAATACGACACTAATAATTGTATGCAAAACACATTATCGCATATATGTAATACAACACTAATGCACATATGCACTATATCGATTTTTTTAATTTTTGTATATAACATAACACTATTGCAAATATACAATACAGACAACTATATATATGTTATTCAACACTATTTCAAATATCAAAATGCACACTATTGCACATATGCGTTATAAAAAAAGTCGGTGTATTGCATATATGCATTACTCGTTAATTTTATTTTTTTTGTGGTGAAGAATAACAACATATAAGAAGGATGAAAGAAAAAAAAATTAAAAATATTTTTTTTAATTAAATTAAAAATACTTCATTATTAGTTCTCTAGTTCTCTCTATAAAATGGAGTTCTCTCATGATCCTCTCCCTATACATACATATATATATATATATATATATATGTATATATACATATATACATATAAATATATATATATACACACACACATACATACTAGGCTATATGCCCGTGTGACACACAGGCTCGATAAAAATAAATGTGAATACATCAATTTTGAAATTTTAGTATAGTTAATGATATATATGACATAAAATATAACAATAATATTAAAAAGTTATTACAAATTTCTAAACACTTCTTTGTATACAACATTTGATGTTGTATTTGAAAGATTGCCATCATTATCTAAAGCAACAACTTTGATGCCATCTCGTCTTGTAACTATTGATAATGCAACATATAATTGGCCATGAGTAAAAACATGTTTTTTCAAAAATAAACCAACTCTTGATAGTGACTGTCCTTGACTTTTATTTATTGTCATTGCAAAACATACGGCAAGGGGGAATTTTCTTCTTTGTAATTTAATGTGCAGTTTTTTGTCAGTAGGTATCAAAGTAATTCTTGGAATATAATGAAGATCTCCAATGTGACTTCCGGATATAATTTCTACCTGAATAACACGATTGCCCAATGACACCACTTTTAATCTAGTTCCGTTACACATGCCACTTTTTTGGTCAATATTTCTTAGAAGCATTACTAGAACTCCCACTTTTAATATTAATTTATGGTTTGGCAATCCTGAAGCTTTGATTCCAATAAGAATATCGGGTGAGCACAAACTTTCATCTAAATTCTGATTTATCATCTCTGTTGGACATATACTATCTGAACTTAGATATTCTCTTTGATCACCAGGAAATATTGATAGCAATCTATCATTAATTTCTTGAACAACATCATTTTTTGGAGCCAGTATTGCTCTTTCATGAAAGAAATTTTGCTTGTTGAAATTATCGAGAATACATAGATATACGAAGTCTATTAGGTCCGATATGGGATCGTCTAAATCCTTGATGAGAAGGTCTTCCGGTATATCTATAATTGCTTCACCTGTGTTGTGACCACCAATATTACCCTCCCCTATATCCAAAAGCCAGTTTGCAAACTCCGTTGTCTTTTTCTATATCAAATGAGTTGTTTGAAGCAAACAATCTCAAATTCTTTGTTAGTTTAAGGACCTTGCAATGTCTCCAAATGTAAAACTGTAAGTCCCAAATCTGGATCACTACAATATGATATCAACCAAACGAGTATTGGTGCTGAATACCAATGCTCGGTTATTCAAGAATACAAGAAATGACAAGTAAACGAACACAAAGATGCTTCAAAACACACGTATATTAACTACGTCGGGTGCTTAAGCACTTACAATACTTGAATAATGATTAGAACGAACAACTTCTCTAGTTCTGCTCACTTTCTGTTCTCGTGAACAACTCTTAACCCTATACAGCATATCAACTATATATAGGGACACCAACCCAAGCCGGCCCAATGTACACCAAGCCCACCGAGAACACAATTGTGTTCTCAGTTTACATAAACACCCAAAACCAAGTCCAACTAAGCATTAGACAAACTCAAACCACAAAACTAGGCCCAACAATCTCCCCCTTGGTTTGTAGCTTTGTTTTTACTCTTCCTCCATGTAATCGATATCCGCATCCTGCAAACCTCCTTGCCAAAACTTGTTATTTATGATAGAGGCAACCATGCTGGTGTATTCTTTGGCAGCTGCTTCAAAAGGCCATCGACACTGATCTGATGAGTGCTAAGTGTCTTGATATCCCTCTCATGAAATTTCAACAAATCCTTGGGGTCAACAAACCGATATTGACCCTTCCCTTTCTGTAGCTTGACAATAGCTGTGGCAGTAAAAGGATCAAAGAACCAGAATCTCATATTGTCCAACGTACCCTCAGGAATGGCACCAGGTACGGGAATGTAAGTAGCTTTCTTTATGGGAGGCCACATTACATTAACCATAGTTTTCCCGGTTCGTGGATCCAGGACTCCTTTAGCTTTCTTCAGAAAAGATTCAGCAGTCGGCATATTTGGAAAACCTCTATCAACTCGCTTGAGAAAGTTCCAGAAATCTGTTCCCCGTTTGTCGTGTGATGGATTTGAAAATGGAGCATTTATTAAGTCGCTCAAATCAACTTTATTCCAGGAACCAAAATCCTTCATCTTCTTGTAATATTCCATTGTCACTGACTTTCTCTTGACCCACCACATACTCTTGTCAGCATCAAAACCCCATAATAGAACTCCAGATCGATCACCGTATTTGTCGGAGAACCCCTTTTAAAGTGTAACAACATATCTCTCCGGGTGATCTGAAGATACAACATTTTGATCCGAGTTCTTCATTACTAGTATCTTCTTCTTTCCCTTCTCAAGCAGCTTCTTCTTAATTCTATCAGACTTCTCTTTTGTAACAGATGGTGCGTCTAGGTAACGATTCAGAGAATCTGATTCTTCTTGTCGATTGACACCAACATTATCATCTGGACGAGCATTGGAATCTTTGTCTTGATCATTAGATGGAGTTTGATGCACTATGTCTTCATTATTTTTGAACTCATCTCCAAACTTTTGAAATAGCTTTTGTTGGAGATCGAGATACATAGCAGTTAGACCTCCCATACTGGACTGCAATTCTTTAATTTTGAAGTCTTTGTCTGAATTGTTGGCCTCAAGCTCTTGAATGCGAACATCCTTGATTACCGAATCTTGTTCGAGTTCAAAAACTCGTCTAGAGCTTGGACATCCACAGGATCATTCTCTAGAACCACCCCTTTTCCTTTGTTCTAAAGATAATTCTCCTGCATGGCCAGGATTCGAGCAACCTTCTCAGAAACATCTGAACTAGACTGACCTTGATTAAATTGACTGGTGGACCCGGAAGGAATATCTGCAGTGTCGGAATGTGGAATATCTGTTTCAAAGTCAAAATCATCACCAAAGTCACTGGACAACAATTCCATGAAAGTTGGCTCGACAGTAGGTGCAACTGGTTCAGTCTGTGATTTTGGGGCATGTGATTCTAGTTGATCGGTGGTTTGTTGTGGACTGGTGGTTGATTCTGGTGCTGGTGTAATTGTTGGTGTTGGTGTAGCTTCGGTTTTTTCAACTTCACGAACCAACTCTCTTGAACTCAAATCATCCCTTTTTCGTTTACGGTGGATGAGATCAGCAGTTGGTTCTTCAACATAATCGTCCTCAATATCTTCAGTGACTGTCTGAGGAGGCTTCAGATCAGTTGACTGAAATAGAGCTTTAGCAGCTTCGAGAGCTTTTAATCTTTCAACATCTGTAAGAGTACTTGTCTGACAAGGCTCTTCTTCCTCGTCTTCATCGTCGGAAATCTCAAACGTAGCAGCACGTGGTTGAGCGGGTGCCACGTGTTCTTCAGCAACCTGAACAATGACAGCTCAGGTTTGGTCTCAGAAAAATGACCGAATTTCTCAAGCGGTCTCGATCCCTTGTAAGCAATTTTGGCCCCTTTTCTTGACTGCTTCATTAACCCAAAGGAGTTGGGTCCCATTGTCTTCATATCCAAGGTCTCAACAGTTTTCGCCAAATCAGAGTAATGAGAGAAGATCATCTGTAAAAACCTTGGGTACATCAAAAACATATCCTTCTTCTTTGCTCTAAGATTGCTTATCATTTCATTGAAGAAGAATCTGGAATAGTTGTAATGCCAACCCATGATCAGAGCAGCAACAACAGACATTTGAGTGTGGTTAATCTCATCTGAACCCCCTTTTCTTCCCGAGATGCATCTGAAGAACGTGTGCAATAAATATCTCCAGTAAGGGTGAAACGGCTTCTTGATTTCCGGTGGATAAGTACCTTCATACCCCATCCTGGTAATTACTTCAGTAACCGCGGCTGTAGAATACTCTGTTGGGTAGTCGGGTTGATCCCCAAACATAAGTACTTCTCTGATAATTGCTTCAGTAACGGTAACAGGCTTTAATTGTATCTTGGAGTCGATTGAAGTAATTCCATCTGCTCCTTGAGAGTTGATCTTTGCATTCTTCCAGAAGTCAGTAACCATCTTCTTGCAAATCACAGGATTCTCACGAAGAGCATGGGAAATCCTGCAAGTGTTGAGTCCCACAATCATCGACTTGAACTCCTTGTGAGCCAGTGGCGGGTCATACAAGTGACCAGCGATATTATGAGTGTCTACAAACTTTAACGGATTTTGATCAGCCATATCTGCACCAAACTTAACAAGTTAGCTAATAATTAAATTATCTTGACATGGATCAACAATTTGTTCATGAATGGTAAAGAATTTTAGTTATTAGACTAAAAAAATGTCAGATAGCCCAAAGTACATTAAACAGGTCCAAATTCACATCAATGTGAAGGTTTGGGCTCAAATAGTAGGAATTTAGCCCAGTAAGAGGGATCTCGGTTATCAAATGGGTCTTCTGTCAATAATTTAACCGAGAACAAAGGTTCTCGGTCGCGAGTTGGCCGAAAGGGGGTTCTCGGTCATGAGTCTGCCATGAAAGGGAGTTCTCGGTCAGGACTTGGCCGATAACAGAATTTTCTTTCACAATAAGGAGTTTTCGGTCAACAAAAGTCAACAGAGAACTCCATCACAGCTGTGACAGAAAACCCTTTTGAATTCCACCTCGGGAAACGAACCATCGTCTTCAATCCCACCGAGATCCCTAAAAACACCATTAAACCTGCAACACCTTGATTAATATCAACCGAAAACAGATTCAAATTGGACACGCTGATTAATATCAACCGAAAACCCCAAATCACAACTAATATATCTATTATTAGTCCGATCACTCATGACACTAGTGACCAGTTCAACAAGTCATCCGTAAGAGTAAATTGAGAGACCACAACTATAGGTCTTAGTGATATGTAAGCTTCATATACCCACATCCAGTACCTGCAAGTCACAAAAACAATCTTGAAGCTTTGATTAGTAGGGAAGGTTTTGATCTCGGCAAGAATATCAAGTATTATGGAGAAGGATCTCGGCTGAGAGTGTTTGATATGGGCAAAACAAAAAGGAAAAGTAACTCTTTGAATATGTATATTACCCTTAGCAGGCCGAAAACCCTTTAGTGGGCCGAAAGCTCTTGGAGGGCTTAAGAAGGCCGAATACCAGACAAAAAGCCCAAACCATTTAATACTTTCAAAACATTTGAGAAATAGCCCAAAACATGAATCATGACCCACTCGGGAATTCCAAAACTTTCAAAGTCCAAGTTTGAAGATACGGTTTATGCAAATGTTCCAAGGAGAGTAATTTTTGAGGAGAATCTATATAAGACATGACAAAAATAAACAAAATAATAAAGTAGAAAATATTTTTCACCAGAAACTAACTCTCTTTATTTTAACGTCGGGATCAAATTTCAGTTCTTCGTAAAATTGCCGCCCCTTTTTGAAAAGATCCCTGATTTTGGTAACAACTAAATCCCTGATTTTATGGGATTCAAATTGTTTCCAAGTAAAAAGAATCTTTGACCAAATCACAGTTTTCTTCTTCTCCGATTATGTACTCGCCGGAAAAATCACCAACACCACCAAACCTTAATATCTTGAATCCGTTGATATCAAAATAACGAGCCTGAATTCGTTCAAGGCTCTGATACCAATTGTAAGTCCCAAATCTGGATCACTACAATATGATATCAACCAAACACGTCAAATATGCGGAATCTAGTTAACGTGGTGATTCAAGAACAATATAAATGAAGAACACTATGTAATATGGTTTCAATGCATCCGATTTTATTAACAATAAATCGTCTAATACATAAACTGATTCACACAGAATCTTTTGCTCACTAGATGGTGGCTCTTACTGATTTACAGTTTCTCTCAATGTTAATAACCTAAAACCCTATACAAGATGTTCTATATATAGGGAACCAAACAAGCTGGCCCAAACAACCAAAAGCCCACGGAGAACTCAAGGAGTTCTCGGTTTACATACGCAGCCCAAGCCCATATTACATACTCAACCCAACAAACATAGAACTAAGTACAAACCACCAAATATGGACCCAACAAAGTTTTAACAATTATACAACGGATTTTGACCCATTAACTTATTCTAAATTAGCAGTTAATTATTTAAATATACAATTTTGACCCATTTTAGTATAATTTCGCAAATTATCAATTAATCACCTTTTTTATTATTGAATTATTTATTTACGGTAATTGTATATTTTAATTAAAAGTTGTATATTATTTGAATAATGATTTGAATATTTGATTAAGCATTTAAGTGTTTACTATAAATACAATTGTTGACCCATTTAATGCTTCTAAATTAAGTAAACATTGATATAAATATATTGTTTTGATTTATACTTTTAAATATTCAAATTCTAATTCATATTATTCTAATTGAAATGTTTTAATGTTAATAAATCAAAACCATATTAGTTAGTTATTTTTTCACACCTTATATTAAGTTTAGAATTATTTAAATATACCGTAATTTTATATTTTATATATAACCTATTACATTATTTTCAATAATTTTATAATTTTCAATCAGGGTATTCAATATATAAATATATACCGTAAATTTGTATTTTAGATATAACCTATTATATTTGTTCAATCATTATATTTGATAGCATTCAAATACATATTTTTATATAATAGTAAATACATAAAGTTAATTTATATTTCTACGTTAGTAACTTTAGAGACTTTAATTCCCTGTTTAAGTATAGTCTAAATTTAAATATAGTATAGAATTATTTTAGGAACATTACATTTAAGGTTTTCACCATTGTTCCCTAATTTATGAACTTTTCATTCAAAATTTAAAAATTCATTAATCGTAATTACCTTATTTTCGTCCTTATTTTAAGTTAATTGACTTTTCCTAAATTATTCTTTCTAATACAATACGAAATTCGTGTATAAATACTTAGCAATCTTACACTATCCAAACTTCCTTAGCAACAACGATTTACTTTCTTTTTAAGGTTTTTAAATTTAGTTCTTTTTATTTCCTCCCATTTTGTAATGTATTTTTCGGCTTAAAATTCATATTGTTCAGAAATCAACTTTGTGTTTTTTTTTAACCACTAGGAAAATGGAGCCAAAAGACATCACCATCTTGAACCAATTCCGGTAAAAAAGATTAATTATTTTCCGGTAAGGTTTTATTTGATACTTTAATGGCCGATTCTCATATTATTCATTATTTCATTAACAATTCTTTTTCTTTTCCATTTTTTGTTTGTATTGATTTTAATTGTTATATAATTTTCTTATAATCTTTTTAGGTTCTATATCAAAATCAAAGATTTAATAGAGATGTTGAACTATTACGGGTTTCTGGTAAGGTATTATGGAAAATACTATAATTCCCGATTCTCATATTATTCATTATTTCATTGTTCATTCATTTCTTTGACATTTAAATTATTGGTTTTATTATTTTTATTATTTCTCTTACATCCATTTGGAATTAAATTATTTTTGTTATTGTTAATTATTCAGGTTATAGTCATTGCAATATCAATTTTTCCGGCTATTGGTAATTATTCCGGCTATACATTATAACAACAATTTTACATTTGTTCACATAATTCAAATATTCCATAATTGGTAATTTTTACTATTATTTTACATTAATTGTTATTGTATTTAATTATGATTATTCCGGTTAATAACCAAAGTTCTGTTTAGTTAGAATAATATATTATTTAACATTTATTTAATTTTATCATTTCACCTTATGGCTCCCAACTAGAAATGCTAATGTCATGGATGGAGTATTTGTTGTAAAAATGTCTTACTTTTTGTACAAGATTAGATGTATATATTTTTATTATTCACGTATTTTTGTATTTTTCACAATTCATGTAATTTAATTGATTTTTATATAATTAATCTTATACTGTTGTTGGTCAAAGTGTATTTAATAAATTTTCATGATTTTGAATCATTTTCAAAATCGTTTTAATATATTTCTCTTGTTATCATTATTGGTCAAATTCTAGACAGAATTACAAATTTTGTCCTTTAAAAAAAGCCAAATTACGGTTCGTGTCCTTTGTTAAGTTTCCTTGCAGGCGGTGTACTTTAAACATTTTTTCCTACACGTTATGTCCTTTACGCTAACTGGGTTAGAAAAACTCAGTTAAGTATGACATGTGCCAGACATGTGATGGGCATAATTGTAATTTTAGTGTATCTTTAAATTAAAAAAAAAAGAAAATATATATAATCCCCTCTTTTCTCTCTTCTTTCTCTCTAAGCCACCACCATCACCATAAACTCCGGCCACCATAAACTCCGGCCACCATAAATTCCGGCCACCGCAAACGATCCCTATCACCCGAACCCGACCCATCCTTTTCCAAAACCCGTATCCCTATCACCCGAACCCGACCCATCCTTTTCCAAAACCCGTATCCCTATCACCCGAACCCGACCCATCCTTTTCCAAAACCCGTATCCCTATCACCCGAACCCGACCCATCCTTTTCCAAAACCCTCCACTGAGATCTGCCCGAATCTCGCCGGAAAATCATTGGTGGTTCGAGATTTTCCCGAATCTCGCCGGAAACAACCACCACCACAGAGAGAGCAAAATAAATGGTGGGTTAGTGTTTCATTGTGACTGTGACTACTGGGTTTCTTGTTTCTTGGTTTCAGTATTATTATTATTATTATTATTATTATTATTATTATTATTATCATCATAATTTTGTGAAACCCTAACTCTAGAGGCTACATTAACCATATTACTATCAACAACAACCGCAGTCGCAACCGCTGCCGGTTTAAATCTAATTCCACGGCCAGGATTCAATCCTCCATAAACCGAAACAACATTCATCTTCATATTCATATTCAATTGATGATTAATAATCGAATTGCTTACATCGTTACCGGTATTGATGACGTCATCATCATTATTATTATTAGATCCAGATCCGGTACCGTTTTTCTCCATAGAATCCATAGCTTGAAAGAAGAACCACGTGGACAAAAACCGGCCAACGGAGAACGCAAGAGCA